>NC_053025.1:546299349-546353650 GCF_003073215.2 Triticum urartu | reverse complement strand
GCTCTCATTGTCTTCACTCGAAGACATAGGTTTTTGGTTTAGGCATCACTTCAGTCATTCTGACTGGTTCTCCTAGACCCCACTTAACAGTACGGTGGTTCCTATGACTCAACACAAAAGAAAAAGAACTACGAAAGATCTAAGTCTTCGAGCTCCATAGGCTTCATAACGTGTCTTCTTTTGTCATAGTCTTCAATGTGAATATCTTCATATACCACCTTTGGCTTCAATGTCTTCATACATTTTTAGGGGTCATCTCTGGTAGTAAAACCGAATCAATGAGGGACTTCTACCTGTGTTATCCTGCAATTCTCACAAACACATTAGTCCCTCAACTAGGTTTGTCGTCAATACTCCAAAACCAACTAGGGGTGGCACTAGATGCACTTACAAGAAGCTTATACCTGAGTAAGTGGGTTGTTGCCTATGGGAGTAAAGATGACTTGATACTTAATGCTATGGTTGGGTTATACCTTAATCATCTTTGGTAGTTGCTAATGCTTGCTAGAGTTCCAATCATAAGTGCATATGATCCAAGTATGGAAAGTATGTTAGCTCATGCCTCTTCCTCGTATAAAATTGCAATGATGATTACTGGTCTAGTTATCATTTTCCTAGGGACAAAATACTTCTCTTGTGTTATAAAAATCTTTCTACTGGACAACTAACTATTATTATCGCAAAGTGCTCCTAGTTTTATTCTTGCAAAGTAGTTCTAGCATCACACCTACAAAATAGTTTCATACTTGTTCCTGGTAAATTGAATGCTAAGTCTGCGTAGAGTTGTATTGGTGGTCGATAGAACTTGAAGGGAATATAAATTCTACCTTTAGCTCTTCATTGGGTTCGACACTCTTATTTATCGAAAAAGCTACAATTGATCCCCTATACTTGTGGGTTATCAAGGGTCAATGATTGAATGTATTTGCAAGCTTCACCAGGTAGTAGGCCAAACTCAATTATGCATTTGGGGTAAGTGGAGTTCAAGACTCTTTGCAGAAAATAGTTTTATCCAACTTTGTAATAGGTGGTCTACTCTAATAGCTGGACATACCATCTCAAACAATAGTCTTGGACAACCATCTCTCACGATCATCCATGATGCGTATGTAAAAATGGGCTACAGTCTCACACAGTTATCCTAGACCGACCCCCAGGTTAACCATGATCTCATACTAGGCACCTAGGTTGGTCAATGCTCCCTTGCTTCAACCCATTAAATTTTCATTAAGAAGCACTACTGCAGGATGCTGCTAACGCGACACTACAATCAGAGACCCTTCGACGAAACTGTGTGCGATGCAATAATTGCAAACAGTGGTGTAAAATAACCGTCAAAAAAGGTGCAAACCGTTTGCGATGGAGGATGCATCAAACACGGTTTAGATTTTAGTTGCGTGTGCGATGCAGGGCATACGGTTGATCCATATGAACTGTTTGCGATTAGATAGAACAACAGAAACGGGCAGCAATATCAATGTGTGTGTGATATACGGCATACAGTTCACTCCGATGAACTATTTGCGATGATCGAGGTGAACATAAATGACTCGGCGTAACAAGATGTGTGTGATATCCGGCAAACAGGTCGGTAATCAGAATTGTGTGCGATCATTATAGACAGCCCATACGGACTTTTTTTTGTGAATTGTGTGCTCGTGAGGGCACACAGTTCAATAAACCAACCTGTGGGCGATAATGTAGAAGATCTCTGTCGAATACTTATTACTAACCGTCTGCGATGAGATTGACAGGATAAACAAAGATAACAAATTAATATGAGCGAACGAAAACAAAGATATGTACAGTCTGCTTAATTCAGTCCTTCTTCTTCTTGCTGTTGGATGGCCCCGCGACATCGTCTTGGCGAGGACGCTTCTTGCCGCTGATGACTGGATTTTCATCGCCGCTGCCATTGTCATCATCGTTGCTGTCGTTGTCGTCCTCCTCCTTGTTCGACCATTCCTCCTCCTCATCATCGTCGTCCTCTTCTCTGTCCTCCGATGGCTCCTCGTCCGTCTGGTTGTCGTCTGACGACTCCGGAGGCGGCATCCCTTCCATGAACTGGATATAATCGAGGTCTGGGCTCGACGCTGAACTCATGGAAGACGAGCGGGATGATTCCGATGTTGACCTATCATCGGGCGACAGACTGCTGGCCGAACTGTCGTCCTCATTGTCGCTCGACATGGCTGCAGAGTGTGTGCTAGTGTGTAGCGCAGCCTGCCGGGGATGATGAAGATGGTGGACACTTAAGCGGGGTATGCAGAGAAGACGAAATGCCGATTGAACCAGGGGTTGACGTATTATCTAACCACTGATATAATCAACCGCAATTATTTATACCCAGTCGCTCCAAATTCCGGGGGTTGCGCAGGACTCCTATTGGCTGGTTTATTTTTTCAGGAAAAAAAGAAGGAATGAGTTTCGGGATTATGCACCAGTACTGATACGTCTCCAACGTATCTATAATTTTTGACTGTTCCATGCTGTTATATTATCAATCTTTGATGTTTTATAATCATTTTATAGTCATTTTATATTATTTTTTGGTACTAACCTATTGACATAGTGCCAAGTGTCACTTGCTGTTTTTTCCATGTTTCTTACATCACAGAAAATCAATATCAAACGGAGTCCAAATGCCACAAAACTTTACGGAGAATTTTTATTGGCCAAAAGGAACACAACGGGCCCAGACTGCGCCTAGGGGGTACCCCGAGGGGGGCACAACCCACCAGGGCGCGCCAGGAGGCCCAAGCACGCGCCTTGGTGGGTTGTGCCCACCTCGGGTGCCCCCCGGACCGCCTCTTTGCTCTATAAATACCCAAATATTCCCAAAACCCTAGCGTAGTCGACGAAATATGGATCCAGCCTCCGCAGAGTCCAGAACCACCAGATCCAATCTAGACACTATCTCGGATGGGGTTCACCACCTCCATTGGTGCCTCTCCGATGATGCGTGAGTAGTTCTTTGTAGACCATCGGGTCTATAGTTAGTAGCTAGATGGCTTCATCTCTCTCTCTCTCTCTTGATTCTCAATACAATGGTCTCTTGGAGATCCATATGATGTAACTCGTTTGCGGTGTGTTTGTTAGGATCGATGAACTTTGAGTTTATGATCAGATCTATCTTTTTATATCCATGAAAGTATTTGAGTTTCTTTGATCTTTTTTATGCATGATTGCTTATAGCCTCGTATTTCTTCTCTGATATTTGGGTTTTGTTTGTCCAACTTGATCTATTTATCTTGCAATGGGAAGAGGTGCTTTGTAGTAGGTTCGATCTTACGGCGCTTGATCCCAGTGACAGAAGGGGAACCGACATGTATGTATTGTTGCTACTAAGGATAAACGATGGGGTCTATCTCTACATAGATAGATCTTGTGTACATCATGTCATCGTTCTTATTGCATTACTCCATTTCTCCATGAACTTAATACACTAGATGCATGTTGGATAGCGGTCGATGTGTGGAGTAACAGTAGTAGATGCAGGCAGGAGTCGGTCTACTAATATTGGATGTGATGCCTATATAATGATCATTGCCTGGATATCGTCATGAGTATTTGAAGTTCTATCAATTTCCCAACAGTAATTTGTTCACCCACCATTTGCTATTTTTCTCGAGAGAAGCCACTAGTGAAAACTACGGCCCCCAGGTCTCTTTCTCATATTATTTGCCTTTGCGATATACTTTTATTTGCTTTTATTTTCAGACCTATTAATCAAAAAACCCAAAAATACTTTGCTGCACTTTATTTTATTTGTGATCTATTTATTCAATCTATTACAACTTTCTCCCGTCACACACCAATTTCTGGCACCGTTACCCGAAAGGGATTGACAACCCCTTTAACACGTCGGGTTGCGAGGATTTGTTATCTGTGTGCAGGGGTTGTTTACGTTGTGTTGCTTGGTTCTCCTACTGGTTCGATAACCTTGGTTTAATATCTGAGGGAAATACCTACCACCGCTGTGCTACATCATCCCTTCCTCTTGGGGGAAATACCGATGTAGCTTCAAGCGACATCAGGTACCGGTACAAACGGAGTAGGACAGTTGGCAAGCAATACATTGAGCTCTTCTTATTGATAAAGCCAGTAATAATCAAACTACAAAGGAAAATAAAAAAAGACAAAGGAAAATATATGCACGAATCTTCGCGTAACATCAATGGCATAGGACCTAGATGTGCATTACTTAGAGCACATCTAGATGTGCTTTAGCAATACTGTGAAACAAAACCCCTAATCATCATTGCAAACAATGCATAGAACATGGCTAATGCAACAACCAGAACTACACATGCTAGTTCCTTCTTGTCTCTTGCTTTCATCTGTTGCATGTGATTGATTCTTTCTTGCTTCATCGTACTGATTGTACATTCTAGGTCAGCCAGTTTCTTCTTCAGCTTTACGTTATCTTTTGCGAGCTTGGTGATAACACTCTGAGCCCTGCCATGCCATTCTTCATCCAGCCAGTTAACAAAGGCACAAGCCTCATATCCCTGCCAATGTTAAATAGTATTCTCGATGAGCGGTGGCATTAACTAAAGTAAAATGATGAACTTAGAACTAACCTCTAAGGGGCAACTGAGAAACTGCCTGCCAATGTCGAATCCCTCCGTGCATACATGTCGAGCGGGAGTGTGCCCATGCACACAACTCAACTTTTGGTACTTTTCGGTGGTGTAAAACTCGGAGTCGAACTCGTGTTACGGGAGTCTGTAGTCATGCTCCGGATCCGGCGGCAGATCGCTTTCCTGGGGGGAGGGGGTGTCATTCAGGACGGATTCAGCAAGGAGCTATACTCTGGATATTCTAAAAAAGATCGGGATAGATTGGAACCTGACAGGACGATTCGGATCCGTAGTACACCTGCCTTCTGATGACCTTAGGCAAGTGCATGGTGGCGACCTCCGTCGTGGTAGCGATACGAGCAGGAGAAACTGCACCGAAGCCATCAGTACCACTCATCCGCATTCCCCCAATGTCAGTGCCATGCGAGGGAATTTGGAGGCTATGTAGGGATTTGGGGGAAATGTGGAAACTGTGGGGATAAGCTAACGGTCGGGAACTACTTATGGCACTATATGTTGTATACGGCACACTGTTTATACATGTCGTTTGTGTTAGGTATTACAACGTCACACACGATTTCCGCACCAAACCGTGTGAGAAGACAACGTAGGTTAGACATGGTTGCCGTTAAATAGCCGTATGTGATGCACTACCCTATCCATATAATTGAGTTACAGTGATACCGTGTAAACAGCCGCTCTGCGGATATCTGTAAAAAAACAGTCGCTCTGCATATAGAGATGGCGGCGGCGGCCTAGGCAGCGGCTACCAGAGAAGAGGTTAATCCTTGGTCTGTGGGCGGTGGCGGCGTCATAGGAGTTCAATCCTTGGTCTGCGTCAGGAGATAGGAGGAGCTCAACCATCGAGGTCGGTGGCAGCATGATTAGAGCACATCCATCGCGGTCGATGGCGGGATGGTGGAGGTCGAACTTCAGGCGGCAGTCGCACTAAGCTTTGCTCCTCGACCCTGCTGTCTCAGCATGCCGCCGCATCGCGCTTCTCTGTCTGCTGGGTGGAGGTCGCCGTGTGGCTAATTAATTAAGGTATTCTTTTCGTGAGTGGCTTAATTAAGGTATTCAATTCCTAAGGTAGTGTTGTACTAGTACTCTGCGTGTAAATTGACTGGCCATCAATTTTTGTCATTGCATGTCTGGATAACAACATGGAGCGCCCTTAGTAATTATGAAAATAAAACCTTTTGATTTATGCATGCATCTTTGGGCAGCAGTTAATCCTTGTATTAATGTTGTTGTTTTGTTTTTAACTACGACTCATGTGGTGCAGATGGAACGATCTCGATGGATGAAGAATCGGAAAACCACAGATTTTATCAGTGGCGTGACAGATTTCATGAATTTGGCTGAAAGTACAAGGAGGGGAATTGGTGATGCGGATTACATCCTGTGTCCATGTACTAATTGTGCAAATATAGAGTCACATGAAGTTGCAGATGTCCAGTTGCACTTAGTCTCTAGGGGATTCATGGATGGATATACACGTTGGACCAAACACGGTGAAGTAGAGGTCATGGATGAAGATATCCAGGGCAGCAAGATGCCAAACCCTGATCAGTGTCACATGGATGTTGAATCTAACATCAGGGCAGAGGTGTCAAGCTACCAATGAAACGCCGGAAAGCCGAAACTCCCACTGGAAAACCAAGACGTCAACGCAGATGACGATGATCTTTATATGCTAGATTTTGCTGCTATGATTGCAGATTTCGAGGGCCCAAAAAAAAGGATATGATTGGGTACAAGGATCTGCCAACCATTGATGCGGACTCCAATAAAGAATTGTATCCAGGTTGCAAAAAGAAATATTCCAAGTTGAGTGCCACCCTAGCGCTTCTCAGATTTAAAGCAACAAACAGTCTATCAAACAAGGGCTTCATAGAGATGTTAGGTCTTTTAAAAGAAATTTTTCCGGAAGATAATGTGCTCCCCAGAAGCACAAATGAAGCTAAGAAAATTGTTTGCGCATTGGAACTTGAAGTACAGAAGATACACGCTTGTGTGAATGATTGTATATTGTACCGTGGTGGGTACAAAGTTTGCGTGCATGTCCCACATGCAAGCATGCACGAACAAGTGCAGGAGAGCAAATGACAAGTACAAGTTGGATGACGAGATCAAGACACGAATCCCGTTCAAGGTTGTTTGGTACTTGCCTTTAATTCCAAGGTTGAGGCGTTTGTTTACAAACCCTAGAGAGGAAAAGAGGTTGTGGTGGCATCATGATGAGCGATGCGGATAAATTTATGAAGCACCCAAAAGATGGGGCTCAGTGGGAATTAATCGAGAAGAAGTTTGAAAAATTTGCCAAGAATCCTAGAAGTATAAGGCTCGGGGAGTGTACTAACAGGATGAATCCTTTTGGCGATATGAGCACCAATCATAGCACATGGTCGGTGCTTCTATCCATATATAACCTAGCTCCTTGGTTGTGTATGAAGAAAAAATACATTATGATGTCAATGATTATCCAAGGCCCGAAGCAACCTGGAAATGGCATCGACATTTACTTTCAGATACTGGTAGAAGAACTGCTGACAGTGTGGATAGATGTGCTTGCTGTAAAATGTTATGATGCTTACAGAAAGGAGATATTCGATCTACATGTGATGCTGGTGCACACCATTCAAGATATGACGGCATTAGGCAACACATCAGGGCAGAAAACAAAGGGAAATGTAGGGTGTGTCACATGCATGGATAGGACAGCTAGCAGAAGACTTCCCAAATCGCACAAAACCGTGTATTTGCGTCATCGTAGGTTCTTACAGAAAACTCACCCATACCGAAAGATGAAAGCTGAATTTGATGCTACGACAGAGGCAGGTATGGGCCCAAGACCCTATGAAGGGGAGGTGGTCCACAACATGGCTAAAAAATTAATGTTGTGCTTGGCAAGAACCACGCTTTGACGGTGAAATAAACACCCAAGGGTCAAGTGTTTAAGAAGAAATTGGTGTTCTAGAAATTACCTTACTGGGAGATTCTACGTGTACCTCACCGCATCGATGTCATGCACGTAGAGAAGAACGTATGTGAAAGCATCCTTGGTACTCTGCTCAAGATTAAAGGTAAAAGAAAGGATGGTGACGGTTCACGGCTTGATATGCTTGGTGATCAATCAAAACGAAGAGTGAAGCAAAAGATGATGAAAAATTCATCAAAGCTCACCGGAGTTACAATTTCAGTACAAAAGAAGCAACACAGTTATTCACCTATTTGTTGTCAGTTAAGACACCCTCTTCCTACTGCGCAAACATCAGAAGTCTCGTGGATGTGAGCTCATGTAAAATGAAGTTGGCACACATGAAGTCACATGATTGCCACGTAATGTTAACACAAATCCTCCCGGTGGCCATCGAGAATCTGATGGATAAAGATATAATAAACACACTCATTGACCTCTGTGATTTCTTCAGCCAACTATGGCAGAAAGTTGTAGATCCTGAAGTGTTGGATCATATGCAAGATGATATTGCAAGAATATTGTCCAACCTAGAGATGTTTTTCCCACCGTCATTCTTTGATGTCATGGTCCATCTCACTGTGCACCTTGTCGACGAGATAAAGTATTGTGGTCCTATGTTTCTTCACAACATGTATCCCTTCGAGCGGTTCATGGGAATACTGAAGCGCTTTTGTCGTAACCGAAACCATCCAGAGGCAAGCATCCTACAAGGTTAGACCACGGAGGAGGTGGTTGAGTTTTGCACCGAATACATGAAACAAAGACCTATAGGTTTGCCCCTCTCTCGCCATGAGGGAAGGCTGAAAGGTAAGCCGGTCCTTGCTGGCATGCAAATGGCTGCACCCAAAGAATTGGCAGAGAAAGCCCATTTGACGGTACTGCTTAATAGCCTAGTTCTCAGCGCTTATGCCGAAGAACACTTGGTGGAGATACGCCAAAGCTTCTTACCAATGGTGCCTTTATCGGATGTGGAGATGAAGGAGCACACTAAGAACTATGCCGAATGGCTGAAGAATCGTTTGGCACAAGGATCCATCGATGACATTGCTATGTGGTTGGCACAAAAGTCATCACCTACGGTGTTAACGTACCAAGCATATGACATAAATGGATACACGTTCTACACTGAGGAAGGTGATCAGAAGACCTCATATCAGAATAGCTGTGTTCGAATAGAATGTGTGATTGTAAATGAAGCTGATAAAAGGGTATACTATGGAACCATCAAAGAGATTTGGGAGCTTAACTATGTGAAAGTTAAGGTGGCATTATTCAGGTGCGCAGGGATCCCTCTTGGTCAGGTAAGGATTGATAAGCATAGGAAGACCTGTGTTAACAGGACAACGATGGCATATCATGCAGACCCATTCATTCTTGCCAGCGACGCTACCCAGATTTTGTTTGTGGAAGACCCCTTGCATAAGAACTGCCATGTAGTGATGCATGGGAAGAGAAGGGTACTGGGTGTCGACGATGTTGCTGATGAGGACGAGTACGATGAATTTGATGAGTTGCCAGCCAAGGGATCACACACCCGTGTAATAGAGAAGCGTAAAATAATCATAAAACCCAAGTTCATTCGGGGTCAACTTAATGATCCTAGTTCCCCCATGTACATGGGAATTAAGCCGTAAGACTAGTCTTTATGCCTACCCTGCAACTTAATTCATTCAAACTGTCGCGTGTACTGAATTTGTGAGTTATGCCCGGTTTTCTGTTGATGTAAGAACCGTTAATATGTTGACCTTGATATGCTGTCAGCTCATGCAATGAATATGAACTGTTTCTTGTTGTTATTATTATGTATCATAGAGGTAGCACACTCAATTGATCTCACTATAGTATGTGTGAACAAAAATATGCAATTTGGTTTGCGAATAGCACACGGTTCGTTGATGAAAGCCGTGTGCCGACCAAACCCCGCCCATGATCTGAGTCATGCTTTCTGATTGGCCAGAATCCAAACCCCACGGATCGTACGTCTGCACCGCTGGATGCTCCCAGATCGAATGGCGATCCTCATCCCTTTCGACAACACATGCAGTTCTGGTTGTAATTTTATTTACATGCACAAAATGCATGTTAATCTCAAAAAATGTCTTAAATATAGCCAACGATACCTGAAATGTGCCAGAAAATCAAACCCGTGGTATAATGGTGATTGCGTACCATGGATATTTTTATGAGAAACGATGAAGTCACCGGCCACAGGAGTTTGAATTGACACGTCTCCTTTTGGAAACCATGATCCTTCATGTGAGATGCTCCGGTTTGGAAGGAGCGGTCATCAAAACTTGTGCCAAACTTTACCAATTTTTTCCACGGGGTCATGAGAGCACGCCACGGGAACACGTCGATTTTGATGATGTCCGAACTCCATATTAATTTCCTGTAATTAAAATACCAACTAGGCCTACGCCAATGGCCGCACCTCACGGCCAAAATGTTTGAAACTTCTCCCCGCTTCTCAAACAAACGGATGAAAACTCACAAAGCGACGGACAATGATCTGTACACCTTCTTTGCTAGGCTGATAGTAAGGGGGTATCATAGCTAGTATCATGCATGCCAACTAGGCAATTTTGATGAGTTGTCATAGAATTAAATGAAGAAAGAGAGGGTTAAGTATCATATCATGAAACCATATCATAATAAATGCTATGCTACTATGTGTCATGCATGATACTAGCCATAGTGGGAGTAACTTTAGAAGTAACATCGACTCCAACTCAGCAAACTTACTTGTGTGGCAATAAGTTAATGAGGAGAGATATAGTTTCAGTAACTTAGCTAGTTACTGTAGCACCACATGTCCTAATGCAATATGAGTCTATAACCTAATAAATGAAGCTTTGCATGACACTACACTTATGTTACTACCCACTATGAAGGTAGTAACATAGTCTAGCTAGGGATATGTGTATGTTACTAGTGTATGTTACTCTCCATTGTGGCTAGTCTAACAATAAATAAAGTACTACATATGATACTATGCATTGGACTAGCCACAATGGGAGTAACTTCAGCAGTAACATCGAGTCCAACTCAACAAATTTGATTATGTGGCAATGAGTTAATGAGGAGAGAGGTAGTTTGAGTAACTTAGCTAGTTACTGTAACATCACATGTCCCAATGCAATATGAGTCTATAACCTAATAAATGAGGCTTTGCATGTTACCATACTTATGAAAGGTAGTAACATAGTCTAGGGATATGTGTATGTTACTAGTGTATGTTACTCTCCATTGTGGCTAGTCTTAGAGCAAGTACAATAGAGTGACATAAGCAGGCTATAAGGAATAGAATAATATATATGTGCTTATTAGTTGGAGGAAAGAGAAGAGGAGAGAGAAGAGAAGCGGGCTCTTGGTTAGTAGAGCCAGCTGCAACACGAGACCCAAGACACTTTGTGAGGATGTAAGGTGGGCTGACTATTGATAAACTAGTACATATTTAAAACTTATTATTGTACATGCCAGCTAAGAGGTTGGCTGTATATGACATGACAACTTCTTATAGCCGACCATTGGCTGTATTATTAACCATGCTCTTAGTGAGGTAGCTAGTATATCATATATAGACTAGCTAGTATCATACTCCCTCCTTTCCGGTTTATAGGGCTCAATTCAAAAATCTCACCAACCAAGGTAGATGGTGAGTGGTGGAATACTTTTTGTAGTTTGCAAAAACACCCAATTAATGCTTTTGTTTTCCTCAAAAAATTATGTTTACCAATGTATTAATTGCAATACATGCATGCACAAAGTACATGCATTGGTCAATTTTCTCTTAATACTTGCATGCAATGACTTAATGCACCTTGGAATCTGAACATGTGATGGCGAACAACCAAATTGAGCCTTATAAAACGGAAAAACTAAAATTTTGAGATAAGCCTATAAACCGGAAAGGAGGGATATATGCATGATACTAGCATATGATCGGTAATACCTCTGTAATGTGCGCATGCATAGTATCATAAGTTAGTATCTTAGGTTTCCATATTAATTGCCATGCATGACACAAAGTAGTACAACATTTAATATGTACGGTATCATGGTATGATACCACACCCTCTCTTTCCTCATTTAACTGTGTGCCACATCATCAAGAAAGTCTAGTTGGCATGCATGATACCGCTTGATACTCCCATATTACGACCAGCCTTAGGGTGGCCATAGTGGGGACAACATAGCTGATATCATGCACTCGGGAATAGAAAATATGATGATGTGGCAAAGAAGCAGTAACATGGGTAGTATATGACACTCTCCACTATGAGTAGCCTAAGTATATATATAGCCAAACTAAAACACCCACATGTAGTTGTAGTAGGGTTTTTGACTTTAATTAATTATATGCACTAAAATGCAATGCAAGGTAAGTGCAAAGAATGACTTAAACATAGCAGATGACCTGAAATGGGCCGGAGCGATGTAGCTAGTAACTAACGATTTGTAGTCCGAAGTGCCGCATCTCCTTTTAGAAACTATGATCCTTCTTGTGAGATGCGAGCACCAAAACTTGTGCCAAACTTTACCAAATTTTTTCCATGTGATCGTGAGAGCACTTGACAGTGACACAATGATTTTCGTTATTTTCCGGACTCTATATGCATTTCCTAAAATTAAAATACCAACAAGGCCTACGCCTCTGGCCGCACCCCGCGGCCGAACTATTTGAAGTTTGTTCCCGTTTCTCACACAATGAATGAAAACTTGCAAAGCGACACACAAATGATCTTGCTAACACGCATGTGTAGTTGTGACTATATACATACATACATACAAACAATATCTTTTTTTGCATATTCAAAGTTTGAGATTGGTAACGAGGCATGCCGCCTGGTAAAATGTACCAGAAAATCAAACCATAGGGTACAATCATGATTTCCTACCATGGAAAAAAATTGGAGGCGAAACGATGAACTCATGTTTTCATTCGAACAAACTTATGATGTTAGGCAATGTAAATGTTTTCAAATAGCACACTATTCACTCACCAAAGCCGTGTGTCCACTAAATCATGGACGATTCCCCCTGCCACACGCGCGATCTGAGTCGTGCGTTCTGATTGGCCAGAACGCAAAATCCCACGGATCGTACGTCTGCACCGTTGGATTCTCCTTGATCGAACGACAATCCTCACCCCTTTCGACAGCACATGTAAATGTTTTCAAATAGCCCCTCCCAAAAAATATTTTTAAATAGCACATAGTTTACTCATGAAAGCCGTGTGCCTACCAAACCGTGGCCGATGCCCCCCTTTGCTGCATGCATGATCTGAGTCGTGCGTTCTGATTGGCGAGAACCCAAACCCCGTGAATCGTACGTCTGTGGATGCTCCTAGATCGAACGACAATCCTCATCCCTTTTGACAGGAAATGTAGTTCGGCTAGGAATTGATTTATATGCCAAATGCACGGTAAATGCCAAAACATGTCTTACAAATAGCACACGAGACCTGAAATGCGCCAACAAATCAAACCCGTGGTATAATTGTGATTGCTTTACATGGGAAAATTTAGAGGCAAAACGATGAACTCACGTCTTCATTTCAACATTAGTACGTCTTCATTTCAAACGAAATTATTCCGTTTGTGCACACGAGCGCTTAGAGGCAACCATTTGCATAGGCCTTTCCGCGCGCGCGCCGATCAGGGATATTTTTCACCCTTTTCACCTAGGCTGCCAACACCCCCCACCGCCCGCCTGCATTTCACTCAACTACTCCACCCAATCTCCATCGCCAGCTCCCCCTCCCCTAGATCCATAGCAGAAACCTCTCCGGTGCCGCCGTGCTCACCCGGCCATGTGCCCGCTCTTCGTCGTCAAGCCTACCTCCACTAT
This sequence comes from Triticum urartu, assembly GCF_003073215.2. Taxonomy (NCBI): domain Eukaryota; kingdom Viridiplantae; phylum Streptophyta; class Magnoliopsida; order Poales; family Poaceae; genus Triticum; species Triticum urartu. The sequence goes on along the minus strand of NC_053025.1, from coordinate 546,340,234 downwards.
CGTTCCCAACACACGGCGGCCCGCGCCTCGCTGTCTTCGTTTGCTCGCCAGCCACCCTCAAGCATATCGATGCAGTAACCCTCGCCTCTCCTGTGGTCCGGCCGGGTTTGCATTAAGAAGCCTGTTAGTTACTGCTCTCCATTGCGGTGAGGCATATTTCCTCGCAATCCCTCTTCCAATTTCGTTCCGTATGTTCCTAAATTGGCTATAAAATAACGGATAGCGTATATATGTTCATTATCTACCTTCCTTACTACATATAAGATGTATTTGTTCCAATAAGTTACTGCCTATTTACATATCGCGGGCGCTCGAGTCACACAAACTTAACAAATTAACCGTACATTTTCTAAATTATTGCATGCCATGTTTAGAAAGCTTGATACCAAGTTGTTAGTTTTATGCTTATCCTCCTTTCCTGAGTTTCACATGTGTTCTCTGTAGATGCCAAGTAACAACGACGACACTCATGCTTCAGGCGATGTATCTTCATCTGATTCGGACAACCCTAGGTCTTCAACAGATTGTGAGGGATCAAGTAATCTTGAACGGGATAGAGCTGCAGCAATTACCCTTCCGGTCCGGACATGGAGGAATGCTCCAAGAAAGCCCACACACCAGCCTAAAGGTGTATATGAAGTAACCGAGATTGATTTAAAGTCTTGGGCTCCAACTAAACCAGATAAAGCACACACGAGGTTCAGGAGTACGTGTTTGTGGATTTGTTGGCAGGGCAAGGCTCAACATTAATCTACCGGGGTTTCGGAAGGCTGACACAGAAACACAGCGAAGGATAGTCCGGGAGATCATGGATCACTTCAACGTTCCAAAGCAGTGGAGAATGCAGGTGGAACACGCTGCACTGAAGAAGGCTAGGGATGCTTGGAGAACTAGAAGCACGTGTTGTACAAGAAGTACTTGAGTGAAGGCAAGGACCCAATCCCCGCATACCCCCAAATTACAAAGGCAGACTAGGCAGAATTCAAAAGGGTCAGGGCAACTAAAGAGTTTGCTGAGAAGAGTTTCAAGAAATCGGAACTTCAGAAGAAGAACATACACCCCCACCGTATGGGTGTGGCAGGATACTACGGCATGAAACTGATATGGGAACATGAGGACAAAGAAGCAGTAGTGGCGGGTGGGAATCCGACCTTTAGTGAAATCAGGGGCGAATGCGCCAGAGACTACTTGCGGGCATGTGCAAAGAGGTGTGATGACGGAGCTTATTACTTTGAAAACTCACGTGACGCTGAACTATATCAAGATCCTTGGAAGGTTCTACAGGAACTCAGGGCCATGCGACATTCTGTTCGTTGCTCTGGAAACAAAAGAGCCCCTGGTCGTGCAAGGGGTATAGGTGTTAATGTCCCGCACAAGAGGGCTTTCACACTCAACAAAGAAGAGAGGCTCAACATGAAAAAAGCGAGGAGTGAAATGAAGCATAATGCATTGTATGAAAGGTTGAGGAAGGAGATTTATCCGGCTGTTCAAAAGGATGTTGAGGAGTCAATGATGATGCAGAAGACTCTAACACTGACAGATAGCCAGCTGATGGGAGGGGAGGCGAGCATGGAGGATGTTACTTATTGCACGACAACACTACACAAGAGTAGTTGTGCATCAGCTGAACCCAGCGACATTGAGATTGCAGCTGCTCGTGATGATGCTATATCTGATCTATCTGGAATGAAAGATAGACTGAAGGGCATGCTTACACATTATAAAGGTACATTAAAATGTGCAACAGCCTGGGTTTTCCCACCCTTCTTGGAAGATGGCCTCTTGTTGGACAATGTGCCATTGAAGCCGGGTTGTGTGAAGTGCTACGTGACTGAAAGTACAGCCTGGATTCAATGAATTTTCCCTGAAGAATGTCCTAGAAGACTTTAATGAGCAAATGACCTTGGGAGAAACATTGTTACATCACATCCAATGGCCACGAAACGAAATAGAGTTCATCGATGAGATCCCTGAAGCCCCGCCAAGAGAAACCACTGTCGCCCCTCAACCAGTGATGCTCTCCTTGCCACAACAGCTCTTGAGGGCTGATGCATCAACCTGTGATCAGCTGGCCCCACTTTGTGTTGGGGAACGTAGTATTTCAAAGAATTTCCTACGATCGCACAAGATCTATCTAGGAGAAGCATAGTGATGGCCCACAAGTATAGGGGATCGCAACAACTTTCGAGGGTAGAGTATTCAACCCAAATTTATTGATTCGACACAAGGGGAGCCAAAGAATATTCTCAAGTATTAGCAGCTGAGTTGTCAATTCAACCACACCTGGAAACTTAGTATCGGCAACAAAGTGTTTAGTAGCAAAGTAATATGATAGTGATGGTAACGGTAACAGAAGAGTAACGAAAGCAAAGTAATGTTTTTGGTATTTTGTAGTGATTGTAACAATAGCAACGGGAAAGTAAATAAGCGTAAACCAGTATATGGAAAGCTCGTAGGCATTGGATCAATGATGGATAATTATGCCGGATGCGGTTCATCATGTAACAGTCATAACATAGGGTGACACAGAACTAGCTCCAATTCATCAATGTAATGTAGCCATATATTCCGAATATACTCATACGTGCTTATGGAAAATAACTTGCATGACATCTTTTGTCCTACCCTCCCGTGGCAGCAGGGTCCTTACGGAAACTAAGGGATATTAAGGCCTCCTTTTAATAGAGTACCGGAACAAAGCATTAACACATAGTGAATACATGAACTCCTCAAACTACGGTCATCACCGGTAAGTATCCCGATTATTGTCACTTCGGGGTTAACGGATCATAACAAATAATAGGTGACTATAGACTTGCAAGATAGGATCAAGAACGCTCATATATTGATGAAAACATAATAGGTTCAGATCTGAAATCATGGCACTCAGGCCCTAGTGACAAGCATTAAGCATAGCAAAGTCATAGCAACATCAATCTCAGAACATAGTGGATACTAGGGATCAAACCGTAACAAAACTAACTCGATTACATGGTGAATCTCATCCAACCCATCACCGTCCAGCAAGCCTACGATGGAATTACTCACGCACGGCGGTGAGCATCATGAAATTGGTGATGGAGGATGGTTGATGATGATGACGACGACGAATCCCCCTCTCCGGAGCCCCAAACGGACTCCAGATCAGCCCTCCCAAGAGGTTTTAGGGCTTGGCGGCGGCTCCGTATCGTAAAACATGATGAATTCTTCTCTCCTATTTTTTCTCCCCAAAAGCAATTATATAGAGTTGGAGTTGGAGTCGGGGGGTCTCCAGGGGGCCCACGAGGTAGGGGGGCGTGCCCTGGGGGGGGGAGGCGCCCCTCACCCTCGTGGCAAGGGTGTGGGCCCCCTGGTCTTCATCTTTGGCGAGGATTTTTTATTATTTATTGTAAGATATTCCGTGGAGTTTCAGGTCATTCCGAGAACTTTTGTTTTCTGCACAAAAAACAACATCATGGCAATTCTGCTGAAAACAAAACATCTTGATCAAGGACTGACTAGACATTGTAATTCATGGTAAAAGAGATCCAATCATAGTCATACGCAATATAAATTAACAATAATGAATGCAAATGACAGCGGTGCTCTCCAGCTAGTGCTTTTTAATAAGAGGGTGATGACTCAGCATAAAAGTAAATAGATAGGCCCTTCGCAGAGGGAAGCAGGGATTTGTAGAGGTGCCAGAGCTCGGTTTTTAAATAGAGGTGAATAACATTTTGAGCGGTATACTTTCATTGTCAACATAACAACCAAGAGATGGCGATATCTACCATGCTACACACATTATAGGCGGTTCCCAAACAGAATAGTAAAGTTTATACTCCCTGTGATGGCCTGGCTTATTAGGGATGACAGACTACTCATATCAATAAGGAATTCCTTCTTTTCCGGTAGCCCATTCGGACAGAACTCCAAAGTTAAGCGTGCTTAGCTTGGAGTAGTGTCAGGATGGGTGACCGACCGGGAAGTTGCTCCCGGGTGCGCACGAGTGAGGACAAAGTGCGTAGAAAAGACTAGTATTGATCTGTGGGGCCAGTCTAGATCCCGCCAGGAGTAATGATCACCGGCGGGTGTGTCCGGGGCATTACAAGTTGGTATCAGATGCGCGGTCATGTTGTTCATGACGTTTGTGACCCGTCGTGGCACACAGCATGGTACATGTAACGGACTGGATGCACAGACGTATGTGCCAAGAGGGAACGTTCCTGTGGCCCGACAAGGACATCGGTTCCTCTGAGCGGGGGTGTATGTGATGGCCTGGCTTATTAGGGATGATAGACTACTCATATCAATAAGGAATTCCTTCTTTTCCGGTAGCCCATTCGGACAGAACTCCAAAGTTAAGCGTGCTTAGCTTGGAGTAGTGTCAGGATGGGTGACCGACCGGGAAGTTGCTCCCGGGTGCGCACGAGTGAGGACAAAGTGCGTAGAAAAGACTAGTATTGATCTGTGGGGCCAGTCTAGATCCCGCCAGGAGTAATGATCACCGGCGGGTGTGTCCGGGGCATTACAAGTTGGTATCAGATGCGCGGTCATGTTGTTCATGACGTTTGTGACCCGTCGTGGCACACAGCATGGTACATGTAACGGACTGGATGCACAGACGTATGTGCCAAGAGGGAACGTTCCTGTGGCCCGACAAGGACATCGGTTCCTCTGAGCGGGGGTGTATGTGATGGCCTGGCTTATTAGGGATGATAGACTACTCATATCAATAAGGAATTCCTTCTTTTCCGGTAGCCCATTCGGACAGAACTCCAAAGTTAAGCGTGCTCAGCTTGGAGTAGTGTCAGGATGGGTGATCGACCAGGAAGTTGCTCCCGGGTGCGCATGAGTGAGGACAAAGTGCGCAGAAAAGACTAGTATTGATCTGTGGGGCCAGTCTAGATCCCGCCAGGAGTAACGACCATCGGCGGGTGTGTCCGGGGCGTTACACTCCCCCTCCACCAACAAACATCAATCCATGGCTTGCTCGAAACAATGAGTGCCTCCAACATACATCAGGTCCCAGGGGGAGTTATGTTTGCAATTATTTTGATTTAGTTTGCACAAAGCATGGGACTGGGCATCCCGGTGACCAGCCATTTATCTCGTGAGTGAGGAGCGGAGTCCACTCCTCTTGAGAATAACCCGCCTAACATGGAAGATACAGACAACCCTAGTTGATACATGAGCTATTCGAGCATACAAAACAGGATGATTATTTGAAGGTTTAGAGTTTGGCACATACAAATTTACTTGGAACGGCAGGTAGATAGCGCATATGGGAAGGTATAGTGGACTCATCTGGAATAACTTTGGGGTTTAAGGGAGTTTGGATGCACAAGCAGTATTCCCGCTTAGTACAGGTGAAGGCTAGCAAAAGACTGGGAAGCCACCAACTAGAGAGCGACAACAGCCACGTACATGCATTAAAATTAATAAACATTGGATGCAAGCATGAGTAGGATATAATCCACCATGAACATAAATTTCATGAAGGCTATGTTGATTTGTTTCAACTACATGCGTGAACATGTGCCAAGTCAAGTCACTTAAATCATTCAGAGGAGGATACCACCCTATCATACCACATCATAACCATTTTAATAGCATGTTGGCACGCAAGGTGAACCATTATAACTCATAGCTAATCAAGCATGGCACAAGCAACTATGATCTCTAATTGTCATTGCAAACATGTTTATTCATAACAAGCTGAATCAAGAACGATGAACTCATCACATTTACAAAAACAAAAGAGGTCGAGTTCGTACCAGCTTTTCTCATCTCAGTCTGTCCATCATATATCATCATAATTGCCTTTCACTTGCTCGACCGAACGATGTGAATAATAATAAGAGTGCACATGCATTGGACTAAGCTGGAATCTACGAGCATTCAATAAACAGGAGAAGACAACGCAATATGGGCTCTTGGTTAAATCAACAATAAAGCATATAAGAGCCACTTCAACAATTTAATCATGGTCTTCTCCTACTGACCCCAAAGAAAAGAAAAGAAATAAAACTATTTACACGGGAAAGCTCCCAACAAGCAAAAGAAGAACTGGAAATCTTTTTGGGTTTTCTTTTTAATTACTACTACAAGCATGGAAAGTAAATTAATTGAAAGCTATAACTAATTTTTTTGGTTTTTTCTTAAGGTTTATTGAACACACAATAAGAAAGCATAAAAGGAAATAAACTAGCATGGATGATACAATGAAAAAGTATGAGCACCGACGTCTAGCAATGAGTGTGTGTGAACATAAATGTAATGTCGGTGAGAAATACGTACTCCCCCAAGCTTAGGCTTTTGGCCTAAGTTGGTCTATGGCCATGGCTGGCCTGGTTGATATCCATAATAATAGTTATCAGGGTCGTACTGTGATGAGGAAGAAGAAGGCTCCGATTGCCACTGGCTGGCAATCATCTCCGGATCCCACTGATAGTTAGACTGTCGTGAAGGATCAAATTGTGGTGCCAGTTCTGGCTCCTCGGCCGACGCAGGGTTCCGGTAGGCGTGAATAGCTGTCAATGGAACAAGGTACGTGCATATAGTCAAATCAAACAAAGAAGGAGCAGGCAAGGTAATAGTCTCAGGATGATGTTTACTAAAGAACAATTGATATTTAAGCTCTCCTGCCCTATTCTTAACAATAAAATCATGTGCCACCATACTTTTATAATCTAAATAAACACGAGGCAGCACTTTTTCTTCCTTCTCAGCATGCCTAATAGGTATGTTAAAATGTGCAGCTAGGCGTGTAGCATAGATGCCTCCAAAGATGGGACCCTTAGTACGGTTCACACTTAACCGTCTAGCAATAATGCTGCCTGAGGGAGTCCTGGATTAGGGGGTATCCGGACAGCCGGACTATATCCTTCGGCCGGACTATCGGACTATGAAGATACAAGATTGAAGACTTCGACCATGTCCGGATGGGACTCTCCTTGGCGTGGAAGGCAAGCTTGGGAATACGGATATGTAGATCTCCTTCCTTGTAACCGACTCTATGTAACCCTAGCCCCTCCGGTGTCTATATAAATCGGAGGGTTTAGTCCGTAGGAACAACAATCATACCATAGGCTAGCTTCTAGGGTTTAGCCTCTGCGATCTCGTGGTAGATCAACTCTTATACTAATCATATTATCAAGAACAATCAAGCAGGACGTAGGGTTTTACCTCCATCAAGAGGGCCCGAACTTGGGTAAACATCGTGTCCCCTGCCTCCTGTTACCATCCGCCTAGACGCACAGTTCGGGACCCCTACCCGAGATCCGCCGGTTTTGACACCGACATTGGTCCTTTCATTGAGAGTTCCACTGTGTCGTCACCATAAGGAATGATGCCTCATCTCGTTGTTAAAAACAACATTACTGCCGGGGGAGCCCTGGCTGTCGGCCAAACTCTCCGGCTAGGCAGTTTCATCTTGACCACCCGTTCGACTGCTGCACCGACGATGACTTCTCGGGTCATCGAAAACAACCTCCACGTCGGCTCGGAATTTGCCGATTAGATGGATCCAATGGAGCTCTCTTCCCTAAACGAGCTCTTGGATCGCATCGCCGCCTTGGGAGTCGCTACGGACTATGATCAGATTGGGCTTAAACCCAATCAAAGGGAGATTAACTCTCCACCGGTCACCCATCATATTGCTATGGTGGAGGAACAATGCAGCGATTCTTCCTCTATCTTGAGGACTAACTACGTCCGGATTCCTGAGCTCTCTGAGCCGGATACCCGTTTACGGGAGGACATCACCCAAGCCCTGAACCTAGAGTTAGGCAGTGGGCTAGACTTATCGGGCAACATCCCGAAACCCGAACTTCCAATATTGGAAACTCCTTGGCCACTGGGTCTCAGATCGGGTAAGGGCTCGGACTCAAATCCACCCACCCACCCAAACATAAACGATCTTTCCCACATCAGGCAAGCGCCCCAGAAAACAGTACATCATTATTGGGCCAGATTCCTCCTTGTGATGAACAAGGTTAAGGACTGTCGCGAGGAAGACGCGGTCTCATTTTTCTGCAATAATTGCATGGACAAGGGAATCCTTAACGCTATAAGTCGCCGTGACATATCACGCTTCGCCGACTTGGCGTCCATAGTACGAAAGTACTGTACAATGGAAAGTGCCTGGAAAACCAAAACGAAATTTTGGGATAATCCGGCTCCGAATATACATCCAGTCCGAAGTAAAAGGGTGCACTATCATAAGACACCCGAGTTAATTACAAAGAAGCAAAAACCCTCTACAAGGCGTGGAACCGTATTGGAGGGATGGCTCAACAGACCCTGCAAAATTCATAGTACAGCGGATACCATACCAACACACAGCCTTAGAGCATGTTGGATGCTCCGACGGGTGGCCAAAAGCGGCGAGGATCTTCTCATCCCAGATGCCACAGAGCACCATCCCGGGGATAACAATATGGTATTAACAATCTTTGAGACCTTCGCATCAAATAATAGGCGCAAGCGAACACTCCGCAACATTGCCGAAATCTGCCACATGGCAGCAATAAATCCATGGAGTGACACGGCTATTACCTTCAATGCCAGTGACAAACCTAAATTCCGAACAGCCTGAGCACCAGCTGCACTGGTCCTCAGTCCAATGTTTGACGGCTTTCGACTCACCAAAGTACTCATGGACGGCGGCAGTGGATTAAACCTCATCTATGAGGAAACTCTTCACAAAATGGAAATAGACTGGAACCGCATTGAGCGAAGCCGCACAACCTTCAGAGGAATCATCCCCAGTCGGGAGGCACGCTGTGCTGGGAAAATCACACTAGATGTGGTATTCGGCACGCCGGAGAACTATAGGTCCGAAGAGAGTACATTCCAAGTGGCCCCGTTCAGTAGCAGATAGGTTCAGATCTGAAATCATGGCACTCGGGCCCTAGTGACAAGCATTAAGCATAGCAAAGTCATAGCAACATCAATCACAGAACATAGTGGATACTAGGGATCAAACCCTAACAAAACTAACTCGATTACATGGTGAATCTCATCCAACCCATTACCGTCCAGCAAGCCTACGATGGAATTACTCACGCACGGCGGTGAACATCATGAAATTGGTGATGGAGGATGGTTGATGATGACGACGGTGACGAATCCCTCTCTCCGGAGCCCCGAACGGACTCCAGATCAGCCCTCCCGAGAGGTTTTAGGGCTTGGCGGCGGCTCCGTATCGTAAAACGTGATGATTTCTTCTCTCCTATTTTTTTCTCCCCGAAAGCAGTTATATAGAGTTGGAGTTGGAGTCGGGGGGTCTCCAGGGGGCCCACGAGGTAGGGGGGCGCGCCCTAGGGGGGGCGCTCCCCACCCTCATGAGAAGGGTGTGGGCCCCCTGGTCTTCATCTTTGGCGAGGATTTCTTATTATTTATTGTAAGATATCATTTAGAGTTTCAGGTCATTCCAAGAACTTTTGTTTTCTGCACATAAAACAACATCATGGCAATTCTGCTGAAAACAACGCCAGTCCGGGTTAGTTCCATTCAAATCATACAAGTTAGAGTCCAAAACAAGGGCAAAAGTGTTTGGAAAAGTAGATACGTTGGAGACGTATCAACTCCCCCAAGCTTAAACCCTTGCTTGTCCTCAAGCAATTCAGTTGACAAACTGAAAGAAATAAAGAAAAACTTTTACAAACTCTGTTTGCTCTTGTTGTTGTAAATATGTCAAGCTAGCATTCAAGTTTTCAGCAAATATTATAACTAACTGCATTTGCAATAATTCTCAGGTCTCATGATTACTCATATCAATAATATAATCAACTAGCAAGCCATAATAATAAATCTCGGATGACAACACTTTCTCAAAACAATCATAATATGATATAACAAGATGGTATCTCGCTAGTCCTTTCTGAGACCGCAAAACATAAATGCAGAGCAACTTTAAAGATCAAGGAATGATAGACATTGTAATTCATGGTAAAAGAGATCCAATCATAGTCACACCCAATATAAATTAACAGTAATGAATGCAAATGACTGCTGCGCTCTCCAGCTAGTGCTTTTTAATAAGAGGGTGATGACTCAACATAAAAGTAAATAGACAGGCCCTTCGCAGAGGGAAGCAGGGATTTGTAGAGGTGCCAGAGCTCGGTTTTAAAATAGAGGTGAATAATATTTTGAGCGGTATACTTTCATTGTCAACATAACAACCGAAAGATGGCGATATCTTCCATGCTACACACATTATAGGCGGTTCCCAAACAGAATGGTAAAGTTTATACTCCCCCTCCACCAACAAGCATCAATCCATGGCTTGCTCGAAACAACGAGTGCCTCCAACATACATTAGGTCCCAGGGGGAGTTTTGTTTGGAATTATTTTGATTTAGTTTGCATAAAGCATGGGACCCGGCATCCCGGTGACCAGCCCTTTATCTCGTGAATGAGGAGCGGAGTCCACTCCTCTTGAGAATAACCCGCCTAACATGGAAGATACAGACAGCCCTAGTTGTTACATGAGCTATTCGATCTTACAAAACAGGATGATTATTTGAAGGTCTAGAGTTTGGCACATACAAATTTACTTGGAACGGCAGGTAGATACCGCATATAGGAAGGTATAGTGGACTCATGTGGAATAACTTTGGGGTTTAAGGAGTTTGGATGCACAAGCAGTATTTCCGCTTAGTACAGGTGAAGGCTTGCAAAAGACTGGGAAGCGACCAACTAGAGAGCGAGAACAGCCATGTACATGCATTAAAATTAATAAACATTGGATGCAAGCATGAGTAGGATATAATCCACCATGAACATAAATATCGTGAAGGCTATGTTGATTTGTTTCAACCACATGCATGAACATGTGCCAAGTCAAGTCACTTAAATCATTCAGAGGAGGATACCACCCTATCATACCACATCATAACCATTTTAATAGCATGTTGGCACGCAAGGTAAACCATTATAACTCATAGCTAATCAAGCATGGCATAAGCAACTATGATCTCTAATTGTCATTGCAAACATGTTTATTCATAACAAGCTGAATCAAGAACGATAAACTCATCATATTTACAAAAACAAAAGAGGTCGAGTTCATACAAGCTTTTCTCATCTCAGTCAGTCCATCATATATCATCATAATTGCCTTTCAGTTGCACGACCGAACGATGTGAATAATAATAAGAGTGCACGTGCATTGGACTAAGCTGGAATCTGCGAGCATTCAATAAACAAGATAAGACAAGGCAATATGGGCTCTTTTGTCAGATAAATAATAGTGCATATAAGAGCCACTTCAACAATTTAATCAAGGTCTTCTCCTACTGACCCCCAAAGAAAAGAAAAGAAATAAAACTATTTACACGGGAAAGCTCCCAACAAGCAAAAGAAGAACATGAAATATTTTTTGATTTTCTTTTTAATTACTACTACAACATGGAAAGTAAATTAATTAAAAGCTACAACTAATTTTTTTGGTTTTGTCTTAAGGTTTATCAAACACACAAGAACAAAGCATAAAAGAAAATAAACTAGCATGGATGATACAATGAAAAAGTATGAGCACCAACATCTGGCAATGAGTGTGTGTGAACATAAATGTAATGTCGGTGAGAAATACATACTCCCCCAAGCTTAGGCTTTTGGCCTAAGTTGGTCTATGGCCACGGCTGGCCTGGCTAATATCCATAATAATAGTTGTTGGGGTCGTACTGTGATGAGGAAGAAGAAGGCTCCGATTGCCCCTGGTTGGCAATCATCTCCGGATCCCACTGATAGTTAGACTGTCGTGAAGGATCAAATTGTGGTTCCGGTTCTGGCTCTTCGGCTGGTGCAGGGTTCCGGTAGGCGTGGATAGCCGTCAACGGAACAAGGTACTTGCCTACAGTCAAATCAAACAAAGCAGGAGCAGGCAAGGTAATAGTCTAAGGATGATGTTTATTAAAGAACAATTGATATTTAAGCTCTCCTGCCCTATTCTTAACAATAAAATCATGTGCCACCATACTTTTATAATCTAAATAAACACGAGGCAGCACTTTTTCCTCCTTCTCAGCATGCCTAATAGGTATGTTAAAATGTGCAGCTAGGCGTGGCATAGACGCCTCCAAAGATGGGACCCTTAGTACGGTTCATACTTAACCGTCTAGCAATAATGCCGCCCATACTAAAAGTGTTATCACTGTATAAACCTTGGAGCAAAATAATAATATCAGGGATACTATGGTTTCCAGAGTTTCCGCGACCAATTAAGCAACGACTAGCAAATAATGCAATGTAACGTAAGATAGGAAAGTGTATGCTAGTGATTCGTGCATCGGAAACCTGCCTAGTTTCCCCTACAGTGATAGTATTAATAAAACCCTCCACATCATCATGATGTGGTTCTTCTGTCTTGCCCCCAAAAGGGACTAAACAAATCCGACAAAAATCATAAAGTGACATCTCCTTATACTCATCATATAAATGAAACTCCACCGTAGGTGGCGAGTTCCTAGGATGGAAATGAAAGTTTTGCACAAAGGTATTTGTGAGTAAGAGATACTGATCGCATTATTCATGGAGGAAAGCGGTGAGGCCTGCATTATGAGCCAACTCATGAAAATCTTCATAAATCCCGGCTGCTCTCAAGAAATCCTCAGAAGGCCCGCCTGAACCTCCGAGGTGCGCGGCAAATTATACTTAGGCTTCGGTGCCTTTTCCTTCGAGCTTTGGCTCGATGAGCCCCTCAATAATCTCCTCATCATTTTCTGAATTTTTTTGAAATTTTTAGTAACTTCAAAATAAAAGTAAACCAAACGCAATAATATTGATAACAACCACTCCTACAAGTGCCTAGAGCCTATATCATGCATCAAAAATACTTTTGACCATATAAATTTGACATGCAAGCTCAAGAACAGGGTCACCTAAGCAACACAAATTTGCAATGAATAAAGCACTAGAACAAAAACTAATTGGACCAATGGAGGAGTCACATACCAAGGAACAATCTCCCAAGCAGTTTTGTGAGAGGTGCTTTGAGGAAGGAGATCGAAAATGGCAGCAAAACGAGCTTGGACCCGGGTTTGAGTTGGTTTTTCGTGTTTGGGGGAGGACGATGAAGTGTGTGGCTGAAAGAATAAGTGGAGGAGGGCCACCGTGGGCCCATGAGGAAGGGGGCACGCCCTAGGGGGGTGGGCGTGCCGTCCACCCTCGTGGCAAGGTGGTTGGCCCCCTGGTGTGTTCTTTGTTCCATAAATCCTCAAATATTTTATAAAAATCATATTTAATTTTCAGGGCATTTGCAGAACTTTTATTTTCAAGGTATTTTTATATTGCATGAATAATTCATCATCATCACTTTCATCTTCATAATCAGATTCAATATTTTCAATCTCTCTAGCCCAAGCAAGTCGTTCCTCGAGAAAATCACTAAGTCGCATAGTAGTATCAGGCATAGAGGTAGTTTCATCATAAGTATCATGCATAGCAGAAGTAGCATCATCAATAACATGCGACATATCGGAGCGAATAGTAGAAGCAGGTTTAGGTGTCGCAAGCTTACTCATAACAGAAGGTGAATCAAGTGTAGAGCTATATGGAAGTTCCTTACCTCCCCTCGTAGTTGAGGGATAGATCTTGGTTTTTGGATCTCTCAAGTTCTTCATAATGATAAGCAGATATAAATCCCAAGTGACTCAAAGAATAGAGCTATGCTCCCCAGCAACGACGCCAGAAATTAGTCTTGATGACCCACAAGTATAGGGGATCACAACAACTTTCGAGGGTAGAGTATTCAACCCAAATTTATTGATTCGACACAAGGGGAGCCAAAGAATATTCTCAAGTATTAGCAGCTGAGTTGTCAATTCAGCCACACCTGGAAACTTAGTATCTACAGCGGAGTGTTTAGTAGCAAAGTAATATGATAGTGATGGTAAAGGTAACAAAAGAGTAATGAAAGCAAAGTAATGTTTTTGGTATTTTGTAGTGATTGTAACAATAGCAACGGGAAAGCAAATAAGCGTAAACCAGTATATGGAAAGCTCGTAGGCATTGGATCAATGATGGATAATTATGCCGGATGCGGTTCATCATGTAACAGTCATAACATAGGGTGACACAGAACTAGCTCCAATTCGTCAATGTAATGTAGGCATGTATTCCGAATATAGTCATACGTGCTTATGGAAAAGAACTTGCATGACATCTTTTGTCCTACCCTCCCGTGGCAGCGGGGTCATAATGGAAACTAAGGGATATTAAGGCCTCCTTTTAATAGAGAACTAGCACAAAGCATTAGCACATAGTGAATACATGAACTCCTCAAACTACGGTCATCACCGGTAAGTATCCCGATTATTGTCACTTCGGGGTTAACGGATCATAACACATAATAGGTGACTATAGACTTGCAAGATGGGATCAAGAACACTCATATATAGATGAAAACATAATAGGTTCAGATCTGAAATCATGGCACTCGGGCCCTAGTGACAAGCATTAAGCATAGCAAAGTCATAGAAACATCAATCTCAGAACATAGTGGATACTAGGGATCAAACCCTAACAAAACTAACTCGATTACATAGTGAATCTCATCCAACCCATCACTGTCCAGCAAGCCTACGATGGAATTATTCACGCACGGCGGTGAGCATCATGAAATTGGTGATAGAGGATGGTTGATGATGACTCCGCGACGAATCCCCCTCTCCGGAGCCCCGAACGGACTCCAGATCAGCCCTCCCGAGAGGTTTTAGGGCTTGGCGGCGGCTCCGTATCGTAAAACATGATTATTTCTTCTCTCCTATTTTTTCTCCCCGAAAGCAGTTATATAGAGTTGGAGTTGGAGTCGGGGTGTCTCCAGGGGGCCCATGAGGTAGGGGGGCGTGCCCTAGGGGGGCGCGCCCCCCACCCTCGTGAGAAGGGTGTGGGCCCCCCTGGTCTTCATATTTGGCAAGGATTTTTTATTATATATTGTAAGATATCTCGTGGAGTTTCAGGTCATTCCGAGAACTTATGTTTTCTGCACATAAAACAACATCATGGCAATTCTGCTGAAAACAGCGTCAGTCCGGGTTAGTTCCATTCAAATCATACAAGTTAGAGTCCAAAACAAGGGCAAAAGTGTTTGGAAAAGTAGATACGTTGGAGACGTATCAGCCGCACACATATGGTACCTATCATTCTTTGAAACAAATGTTACCAGCTGGGGACTTTTCAGGTTCCTTCAATGCGGCAACGGCGGCCTGAAGTTGGGTCTTGCATTCCTCCAGCTCCTGTGACAGTCGAGTATTCTTCTCTGTAAGAACCTGCACAATAAATGATCCTTAAATCAGTTGTGCCAACTGTTTCAAGTCTCAGGGGCTACTGATATATATACTCATCAAATTTTCTTACCCGTACATCCTTTACATACTGGTCTGTGGCTCTGGCTAGACCATTTTGAGCAGCACGAATGTACGCATCTCCTGAGTTGAAGGCATCAAACGCCTCTCGGGAGAAACAAGCGTCACGGAGTATGGCTCGGCGACGCCTGTGATTCATGGTGCTCTCCACTTTGGAATTCGTAGCGGATATCTTATCCGCATCCACTGTAGAAGGAGCATCCGGCGTGTGCCTTGTGTTAGGTTCCGCCTCTGTGTCCGGCTCTGGAGCCCGACTGGTAGAGGCGTGATCGGCGACCTCTCCAGATATTGTCCGGCGAGCGTTCTTCCTTCTAAGAAAACACGGGTGTTATTTTGTTTTTAAAGACGACAACCACGGAGTGAGGTGTTGCATCATACCTCTGCGCCGGCGTCTCCATTCGGACCGCCTTCCTTTTTAGCCTGTCCGGCTTTGAAACCCCTTGTTGGCGAGTCGCCGCGGGCTCGGCATGGCGTCCCGAGGGCCTTCCCTATAAAAAACCGTTTGTATACGGTAGGTGAAGTGCATAAAAGGAAATCCTTTTCAAAGGTTGGGACTCCGGTCTCATTTACCTGCGAGGCTGGGAGTAGCCAAGGGTAGTCGGCTGTAATGGCCACCATGGCCTCATCACAGCTTAGCTAATAGAAAATCCTATCAATCAGCTCCACGAATATGTCCGGATTCTCTTTGAGGCCGGGGTCGAGGACCCGTTCAGGATCCTCCGGTTGTGGAGGTGGGCTATTGATCTCCCCTACCGCCTTACGCAGTTCCTGCGATGAAACGACAAGGTAAATATTTATCACGAAAACAAGGGTTGGATGGAAGTAAAAAGAGCGGAAGCTCACCCAGCTTCGAGGGTTGTTCATGGAGAATCCATCCCGTGGCTTGATGTGGAGGAACTCCTCTTCTTCCCCCTTATACAGATCAGATAGAATTTTTGCTAGAGCAGCAACTGAGTCCGGTCCGTTGCACCCGCAGCGAGTGGCATAATCTTCCCCGTTGAAGTCCCACATGGGGTGGCCTCGATATTGAAGTGGCTGCACCCCCCGCATAATGCATATTGCCATAACCTCGGTTATGGTCAGTCCTGATTTGGCCAACAACTTTATCCGGCCCATCAGATAAAATACGTCTCTATCATCTTCCTCATGTGGGCTCCGTGGGCGCCAGCTTAGGCATTTCTTCAGAGGGGCGTTGTCGAACTCAGGAAGACCAATCCGGATAGGATCCGGGAGAGGAACATCCTCCATATAAAACCACTCCGGAGGCCAGTCCTCAGACGTCTTTTTCGGGGTACCGGATAGGTATCCGGTCCCGGCGATGCGCCATACTTGGGCTCCGCCCACTTGATATATTGATCCCCTCTATGTACGGGGCACAAGGCAAAACAACTTCTTCCACATCGCGAAATGAGCTTCGCACCCCAGAAACAGCTCGCAAAGGGCTACGTAACCAGCGATGTGCAGTATGGAGGCAGGGGTGAGGTTGTGCAACTAGAGGCCGTAGAAGTCTAGGAGCCCTCGAAGAAATGGATGGATTGGAAATCTGAGTCCCCTTAATAGATAAGGGACAAGGCATACCCGCTCTCCCTTAGAGGGATTGGGAAAGCTCTCCGCTTGCTCCCCGCCATTATAGGTGGCGAGCCCGGCTCGAACCGGGACCATATACGCTGGAGGGAGGAATCCCTGGGTCTGTAGCTTCACTAATTGGCTGTGCGGGACGGAACACTTCTCCCAATCTCCGGGCTTGGGGCTGCGGGAGCAAGAGGAGGAGCTACGCTGGTCGACCATGTTTGGATGGATTTTTTCAGGCGCGCTCCGATGAATGCTCGCTGAGGGAGGATGGTGTGGTTTGGATCTGAGGATCCTTGTCTCTTTAATAGACAGTTCATTCACATAGATGGGGTGGTAAAGGTAAAAACACCCTGGCTCCTCACATTCGCTTGACACGTGGAAGATGGCCATTATTGGATGCAGAAGCCAAGAAGCGCAGCATTTACGAGAAGCCGGACACTATTTAGCAGGTACTCAGAGTTTGAAGAAGAACCTGCCTTGCAATGCCGAAGACAATCTGCGCGCTGGACTCATCGTCATTGAAGCCTGGTTCAGGGGCTACTGAGGGAGTCCTGGGTTAGGGGGTATCCGGACGGCCGGACTATATCCTTCGGCCGGACTGTTGGACTATGAACATACAAGATTGAAGACTTCGACCGTGTCCGGATGGGAATCTCCTTGGCGTGGAAGGCAAGCTTGGTAATACGGATATGTCGATCTCCTTCCTTGTAACTGACTCTGTGTAACCCTAGCACCCTCCGGTGTCTATATAAACCGGAGGGTTTAGTCCGTAGGAACAACAATCATACCATAGGCTAGCTTCTAGGGTTTAGCCTCTTCGACCTCGTGGTAGATCAACTCTTGTACTACTCATATTATCAAGAACAATCAAGCAGGACGTAGGGTTTTACCTCCATCAAGAGGGCCCGAACCTGGGTAAACATCGTGTCCCCTGCCTCCTGTTACCATCCGCCTAGACGCACAGTTCGGGGCCCCCTATCGGAGATCCACCGGTTTTGACACCGACACCGCCCATACTAAATGTGTTATCACTGTATAAACCTTGGAAAAATAATAATAATATCAAGGATACTAAGGTTTCCACAGTTTCCGCGACCAATTAAGCAACGACTAGCAAGTAATGCAAAGTAACGTAAGACAGGAAAATGTATGCTAGTGATTCGTGCATCGGAAACCTTCCTAGTTTCCCCAAAAGTGATAGTGTTAATAAATCCCTCCGCATCATCATGATGTGGTTCCTCTATCTTGCCCACAAAAGGGACTAAACAAATCCGACAGAAATCATAAAGTGACATCTCCTTATGCTCATCATATAAATGAAACTCCACCGTAGGTGGTGAGTTCCTAGAATGAAAATGAAAGTTTTGCACAAAGGTATTTGTGAGTAAGAGATACTGATCGCATTGGTCGTGGAGGAAAGCGGCGAGGCCTGCATTATGAGCCAACTCATGAAAATCTTCATAAATCCCGGCTGCTCTTAAGAAATCCTCAGAAGGCCATTCACACGCCCGAACCTCCGCGGTGCGCGGCAAATTATACTTAGGCTTCGGTGCCTTTTCCTTCGAGCTTTGGCTCGATGAGCCCCTCAATAATCTCCTCATCATTTTATGAAAAATTCTGAAATTTTTAGTAACTTCAAAATAAAAGTAAACCAAACTCAATAATATTGATAGCAACCACTCCTACAATTGCCTAGAGCCTATATCATGCATCAAAACTACTTTTAACCATATAAATTTGACATGCAAGATCAAGAACAGGGTCACCTAAGAAACAAAAATTTGCAATGAATAAAGCACTAGAACAAAAACTAATTGGACCAATGGAGGAGTCACATACCAAGGAACAATCTCCCCAAGCAGTTTTGTGAGAGGTGCTTTGAGCAAGGAGATCGAAAATGGCAGGAAAACGAGCTTGGACTCGGGTTTGAGCTGGTTTTTCGTGTTTGGGGGAGGAAGAAGGAGTGTGTGGGTGAAAGAATAAGTGGAGGAGGGCCACCGTGGGCCCACGAGGCAGGGGGCGCTCCCTAGGGGGGTGGGCGCGCCCTCCACCCTTGTGGCAAGGTGGTTGGCCCCCCTGGTGTGTTCTTTGTTCCATAAATCCTCAAATATTCTATAAAAATTCATATTTAATTTTCAGGGCATTTGGAGAACTTTTATTTTCGAGGTATTTTTATGTTGCACGGATAATCAGATAACAGACAGAGAATTATTTATTTTTACTTTATTTCAACTAAATAACAGAAAGTATAGAGAGGGTACAGAAGGTTGTGCTTCTAGTTTCATCCATCTCATGCTCATCAAAAGGAATCCACTAACAAGGTTGATCAAGTCTTGTTAACAAACTCATTCCGATTAACATGAAACCGGAGAAATTTCAAATAACACTAGGTTACCTCAATGGGGATATGCACATCCCCAATAATAAGTATATCATATTTCTTCTTGACAGTAGGAAGAGGAAATTCAAAACCTCCAAATATAATCGATGGAATTTTTCCGATAGAATTGATACTATGAACTTGAGGTTGTTTCCTCGGAAAGTGTACCGTATGCTCATTACCATTAACATGAAAAGTGACATTGCCTTTCTTGCAATCCATAACAGCCCCCGCAGTATTAAGAAAAGGTCTTCCAAGAATAATAGTCATACTATCGTCCTCGGGAATATCAAGAATAACAAAGTCCGTTAAAATAGTATCGTTTGCAACCACAACTGGCACATCCTCACAAATACCGACTGGTATAGCAGTTGATTTATCAGCCATTTGCAAATATATTTTAGTAGGTGTCAACTTATTCAAATCAAGTCTACGATATAAAGAGAGAGGCATAACACTAACACCGGCTCCAAGATCACATAAAGCAGTTTTAACATAGTTTCTTTAAGGGAGCATGGTATAGTAGGTACTCCTGGATCACCAAGTTTCTTTGGTATTCCACCCTTAAAAGTATAATTAGCAAGCATGGTGGAAATTTTAGCTTACGGTATCATTCTTTTATTTGTAATAATATCTTTCATGTACTTAGCATAAGGATTTGTTTTAAGCATATCAGTCAATCACATACGCAAAAAGATAGGTCTAATCATTTCAGCAAAGAGCTCAAAATCCTCATCATCCTTTTTCTTGGATGGTTTGGGAGGAAAAGGCATGGGTTTCTGAACCCAAGGTTCTCTTTCTTTACCATGTTTCCTAGCAACAAAGTCTTTCTTATCATAACGTTGATTCTTTGATTGTGGGTTATAAAGATCAACAACAGGTTCAATTTCTACATCATTATCATTACTAGGTTGAGCATCATTATGAACATCATCATTAACATTTTCATTAGGTTCATGTTCATTACCAGATGGAGTTTCAGCATTAGAAATAGAAATATCAGTTGGATTATCAGGTGGTTCAGCAATAGGTTCACTAGAAGTTTGCACAGTTCTATCATTTTTCTTTTTCTTCTTTTTAGAAGAACTAGGTGCATCAATATTATTTCTCTGAGAATCTTGCTCAATTCTCTTAGGGTGGCCTTCAGGATGCAAAGGTTCCTGAGTCATTCTACCAGTTCTAGTAGCCACTTTAATAGCATAATCATTTTTCTTACTATTCATCTCATCGAGCAATTCTTTTTGAGCTTTAAGTACTTGTTCTACTTGAGTGGTAACCATAGAAGCATGTTTGCTAACAAGTTTAAATTCACCTCTAATATTAGCCATATAATCACCCAAGTATTTAATCATATCAGCATCTTGTTTTAATTGTCTACCAAAATAAGCATTGAAGTCTTCTTGTTTAAAAAAAATTATCAAACTCATCCAAGCATTGGCTAGCAATTTTAGCAGGAGGGATTTCAGCTTTATCATATCTATAGAGAGAATTTACCTTTACTACATGTGTCGGGTTATCGAGGTCTGGAGGTCCTTCAATAAATAAAGGATCAAGATCATATTTTTCTTCAATAGGCGGTAAATTAAGACCATGTATTTCTTCAATAGGAGGTAAATTCTTAACATCTTCAGCTTTAATACCTTTTTCTTTCATAGATTTCTTTCTCTCTTGCATATCTTCGGGACTGAGAAATAGAACACCTCTCTTCTTCGGAGTTGGTTTAGGAATAGGATCTTTAATTGGAGCAGGAGCTGGCTCAGGAGGTGCCCAATTATTTTCATTTGTCAACATATTATTCAATAGGATTTCATCTTCATCCGGTGTTCATTCCCTGAAAAGAGAACCTGCACAACTATCCAGGTAATCTCTGGAAGCATCGGTTAGTCCATTATAAAAGATATCAAGTATTTATTTTTCTTAAGTGGATGATCAGGCAAAGCATTAAGTAACTTGAGAAGCCTCCCCCAAGCTTGTGGGAGACTCTCTTCTTTAATTTGCACAAATTTGTATATTTCCTTTAAAGCAGCTTGTTTCTTATGAGCAGGGAAATATTTAGCAG
Organism: Triticum urartu; assembly: GCF_003073215.2. Taxonomy (NCBI): domain Eukaryota; kingdom Viridiplantae; phylum Streptophyta; class Magnoliopsida; order Poales; family Poaceae; genus Triticum; species Triticum urartu. The sequence goes on along the minus strand of NC_053025.1, from coordinate 546,318,874 downwards.
AGAAGTAGTAAATCATATCCTGGGAACTACGCACACAACCAGGATCAAGAGAATTAAACCATATCTTAGCATCACCCTTTAATGAGAACAGAAATATTTTAAGGATATAAAAGTAGCGAGATCTCTCATCATTAGTGAACAGGGTGGCTATATCATTTAATTTAGTAAGATGTGCTACAACAATTTCAGACTCATAGCCATGAAAAGGATCAGATTCAACTAAAGTAATTATATCAGGATCAATAGAGAAGTCATAATCCTTATCAGTAACACATATAGGTGAAGTAGCAAAAGCAGGGTCAGGTCTCATCCTAGCATTTGGAGATTGCTTATTCCATTTAGCTAATAACCTTTTGAGTTCATATCTATCTTTTCAAGCTAAAATAGCTAAAGAAGCTTCTTGATCAAATAAATAACCCTCAGGAATAACAAGTGATTCTTCACCATCACTTTCATCTTCATAATCAGATTCAATATTTTCAATCTCTCTAGCCCTAGCAAGTCGTTCCTCGAGAAAATCACTAAGTGGCATAGTAGTATCAGGCATAGAGGTAGTTTCATCAGAAGTATCATGCATAGCAGAAGTAGCATCATCAATAACATGCGACATATTAGAATGAATAGCAGAAGCATGTTTAGGTGTCGCAAGCTTACTCATAACAGAAGGTGAATCAAGTGCAGAGCTATATGGCAGTTCCTTACCTCCCCTCATAGTTGAGGGATAGATCTTGGTTTTTGGATCTCTCAAGTTCTTCATAATGATAAGCAGATATAAATCCCAAGTGACTCAAAGAATAGAGCTATGCTCCCCGGCAACGGCACCAGAAATTAGTCTTGATGACCCACAAGTATAGGGGATCACAACAGCTTTCGAGGGTAGAGTATTCAACCCAAATTTATTGATTCGACACAAGGGGAGCCAAAGAATATTCTCAAGTATTAGCAGCTGAGTTGTCAATTCAACCACACCTGGAAACTTAGAATCTGCAGCGGAGTGTTTAGTAGCAAAGTAATATGATAGTGATGGTAAAGGTAACAAAAGAGTAATGAAAGCAAAGTAATGTTTTTGGTATTTTGTAGTGATTGTAACAATAGCAACGGGAAAGTAAATAAGCGTAAACCAGTATATGGAAAGCTCGTAGGCATTGGATCAATGATGGATAATTATGCCGGATGCAGTTCATCATGTAACAGTCATAACATAGGGTGACACAGAACTAGCTCCAATTCGTCAATGTAATGTAGGCATGTATTCCGAATATAGTCATACGTGCTTATGGAAAAGAACTTGCATGACATATTTTGTCCTACCGTCCCGTGGCAGCGGGGTCCTTACGGAAACTAAGGGATATTAAGGCCGCCTTTTAATAGAGTACCGGAACAAAGCATTAACACATAGTGAATACATGAACTCCTCAAACTACAGTCATCACCGGTAAGTATCCCGATTATTATCACTTCGGGGTTAACGGATCATAACAAATAATAGGTGACTATAGACTTGCAAGATAGGATCAAGAACACTCATATATTGATGAAAACATAATAGGTTCGGATCTGAAATCATGGCACTCGGGCCCTAGTCACAAGCATTAAGCATAGCAAAGTCATAGCAACATCAATCTCAGAACGTAGTGGATACTAGGGATCAAACCCTAACAAAACTAACTCGATTACATGGTGAATCTCATCCAACCCATCACCGTCCACTAAGCCTACGATGGAATTACTCATGCATGGCGGTGAGCATCATGAAATTGGTGATGGAGGATGGTTGATGATGACGACAACGACGAATCCCCCTCTCCGGAGACCCGAATGGACTCCAGATCAGCCCTCCCAAGAGGTTTTAGGGCTTGGCGGCGGCTCCGTATCGTAAAACGCGATGAATTCTTCTCTCCTATTTTTTCTCCCCGAAAGCAATTATATAGAGTTGGAGTTGGAGTCGGGGGGTCTCCAGGGGGCCCACAAGGTAGGGGGCGCGCCCCCCACCCTCGTGGCAAGGGTGTGGGCCCCTGGTCTTCATCTTTGGCGAGGATTTTTTATTATTTATTGTAAGATACTCCGTGGAGTTTCAGGTCATTCCGAGAACTTTTGTTTTCTGCACATAAAACAACATCATGGCAATTCTGCTGAAAACAGCGTTAGTCCGGGTTAGTTCCATTCAAATCGTACAAGTTAGAGGGCAAAACAAGGGCAAAAGTGTTTGGAAAAGTAGATACGACGGAGACGTATCACATAGCAATGAGCGGGGAGAGTGTGTCCACATACCCTCATAGACCGAAAGCGGAATCTTTTAGTAACGTGGTTGATGTAGTCGAACGTCTTCGCGATCCAACCGATCCAAGTACCGAACGTACGACACCTCCGAGTTCAGCACACATTCAGCTCGATGACGTCCCTCGAGCTCTTGATCTAGTTGAGGTCGGGGGAGAATTCCGTCCGCACGACGGCGTGGTGACGGTGATGATGAAGTTACCGGCGCAGGGCTTCGCCTAAGCACTATGACGATATGACCGAGGTGTGTAACTATGGAGGGGGCACCGCACACGGTGTCGGGTGGTAGGTGCGACATATGCCAAAGGGTGCCTTTTCATTGTGGGAGCCAGTAAGACGTCGCCGGTGCCTGGAAACGGGATGAGGCGAAGACATGCACGTCGGCGAATCTTACCCAGCTTCGGGGCTCTCCGTGGAGATAATACCCCTACTGCTGCTCTGCGGGGTCTCCGCATGATCACTAGATGAACAAGTAGCTACACGATGCTCCTTGAGCTGTTCGGCGAGAGGAGGAAGAAGGGCACGGCTCGCTCTCTTCTCCTCCCTATGTGGTGTCTAAGACTAGCAGGGATCAAGCCTTTTGCATGGGCGTCCCGGGGGGTTTATATAGGCCTACCCCCCGGGGGTACAATGGTAATCCGGCTGGGCGTGGGGCCCAGCCGTCTGTGTCTACACTCGCCGGCTTCTGCGCCGGTTGCCGGGGCCCACCGGCTGGTGGGTCCCGCCGGCTGCCGGCTCCTTGGTCGACAGGCAGGCCCCACTGTCCAGGGCCCGGTCGGGGGCTGGTTACTGTTGCTCAATCCTGGTGACGAGGGCTTCTTCGAGGTGGGCGTGGCTACAGTGCCGCCGTCCGGCGGGTGATCACTGTAGCCTCACCGCGTCTTGTCTCCTTAATGGGGCGTCTCCTTCGAGGGAGGTGGCAAGCCAGCTGTGGGGAGCCGGCTCTATCTTGGGCCGACTGGGGGAAGCCTGGCCGCCTTCGGGTGTCTCTCTGCCCGAAGGGGCCCACCGCCCGTGGGCCGCGCTGGCAGCCCGTCGTGGATGACATCAGGGTCAACGTGGCAACAGTGCCGCGCCGGACGGGTCATGGTCACCCGTACGGCGCACTATGCCAGGCATGCTCCGGGATTCGGGGGTGGCAGGCTTCACTGTAGCCACACCCCGTCACATCGTCGTTATGTGGATGCAGACTTCGAGGGTACAATCTTGACCGCTTTGTGGGAGCCGGCTTCTTGGAGTCGGCCTTCTTGCGGCCGGCTTCTCGGAGCCGGCCCTCCCGCGGCTTTCTTCATGAGGGCTAAAGTCGGGTTGCCTTCCGATAGCCGGCCTGGGAGACAGCCGGCAAGGGGAAGGTGGCCCCGTGTCTTGGATTCTTGAGGGCCGAATCGGCTCGTAATTTTTTCAGAAGGGCCAGGGGGAGCCGGCTAGGCTACCCATGGTTATTTACTCCGACCGTAGTCCCCGAAGCTGATCGAGCTTCGAGGCTGACAAAAGGACGAAAAGCTCGGCCAGCTTCCTATCCTGAGGGGCCGGCTATGCTTGTGCGCATCGTCTTCGGGAAGCCACGTTTCTCGTGGGCGGGAACGCGGGTCGGCCTGCGAGCTGACCGCATGCCATCCCGCGGGCCATGTGGCAAGGAGATCCTGCCAGTGCATGCGCGCGACGGGACGCCGCCGCAGGCCCGGGCCTGCCACTCCTAGGCCTTGGCCCGAGAGCGGATCTTCTGTGGCCCACGCGGACCGCTTGCCTTCCCGCGGCGGTTTTATTACGCCATCAGGGCGCAATAATCGCGGGACGTGGGGGAGTGGGCGCAGTTGATCCCCACGTTCCCCCACGCCACGCCCCCTCAGCTCCGCCGCGCGGGTCTATAAGTAGGGGGAGGAGGGGAGCGGCAGAGGCTCGCACGTTCTCCCTCGCTCCGCCCCTTCTCGCCTTCCTTCTTCTTCTCTTTGCCGCCGCAGCAACCCATTGTCGCGCCGTTCCGCCGTTGGGCCTCTCGGTTCCTTTGGTCCTGCCGTAGCGGGGTCGCGCGTGTCACAGCCATCGCTTCGTCTTGCTCCCCGCCGCATCGCTCCCATGGCGCTGTTGAGCTCGTGGGATGGCTCCAACGTCCACGAGGACCACATCGAGTTCCTCCGCCGGACGCGGCGCCTGCCAGGTGAGAACTTCGTGCGGGTTCGTCAAGCGCTGGCGAGGGAGATTTCGCCGGCACCGGTGGAGGGCGAGCGGGTGATCTTCCGCGTGCACTGCCTGTGCGGCTTCGGCCTCCCGGTGAGCGGATTCCTTCGAGGCTTCCTTGAATTCTACCACCTCCAGCCGCATCACCTCACGCCCAACGCGGTGATGCTGCTGTCGGATTTCGTCACCCTGTGCGAGGATTTCTTGGGGTTCTCCCCACGCTCGAGCTCTCGGGGGAATTCTTCCAAAGCAAGCTCGGCACCGTCGTCGCGGGCGTGCCCGCCCCCTGCGGAGCCTTCATTTCCATGAGGCGGGCGAGCGAGAACAATCCGTTCCCGTCCATCCCCCTGATCCAGTCGGTGAAGCTCTGGCAGAAGTCCTACTTTTACGTGAAGAATGTCGCCCAGCAAGGCGACTACGTCAACCTGCTGGCTTACGTAGCCGGCCCGCCGGCTGGGAGGCAACCTTCGTGGAGCTACCGGGCCAGGACGTTGTCCCAGGCCGGGAACGCAGCCGTCTCCCGGCTTTGGGTGATGATCCAGTCGGAGGGCCTGACCGGAGCCGACTTGGTGGCCGCCTTCGTGGAGCGTCGGGTACTTCCGCTCCAAGGCCGGCCTCACATGATTTGCCAGATGAGCGGCCGCTTCGACCCGTGCCGGCTGAGCACCAGGGAGATGCCTCATGCAGAGGTGTCTTACATGGTGAACTACATCTCCAACTGCAAGCTCGCCGAGGATTGGCGATACGGCAAGGAGCCGTATTCCCGCGCCAACCCTCCGCCCGCCGTAAGTTTTTTGTTCTTTTCTTCCTTTTTGTAGCCGGCCTCATGATAGCTGACCCTTGATCAATTGGTTTGCCTTTAGCAGAACCCTCTTCTTCCGCCGACAGCCGGGGCCGCAGGGGTAGAGCGCCAACTCCTCCCCGACCGCACGGTGGACGACGCCGACGATCCGGACCTGGGAGCGGCCGCCATGGAAGACGCCATCGTGGGGGGAAGGCGACGAGGCCGGAGGCGCGGGGCTTGGCGCCGGCTTCGAAGACTGGCCGGACGACGACGAGGTTGAAGCCGCCCCACACGGCCAGCCGACGCTTGATCATCAAGGCACGGGCCCGTCTGCCGCGTCGGCTGCCCGTGGCGGCGCGCAGAAGCGCCGGGCCGCGTCGACCTTCTTCGGCAGCCGGCCGAAGAAATCCAAGGCTTCTACGGCGGTGACCAAGTGGGATGAGGCGGCCTCAAAAGCGGCCCGCTTCCGCAAGGCGGTGAAACAACCGCAGGCGATCTCAGCGTAAGTCGTCGAACGTCTTGCATATTTTATATATAGTTTTTTGTTGTTGTCCTTTTCGACCGAAGCTCTTCTAAACCTTTCTTTGCTTGCCGGACAGGGCGCCGCTTTCTCTTGAGTGAGGTCCTGGCGGCTCCGTAGTCGGGCCGACTGGAGGGTCCTCAGGCTCCCGTCGCGTGGATCACCGTGCCGACCTTAGGGAGGCCACGGAGCGGAACGCACGGGAGGCGCGGGAGGAGTGGGAGGCGGCAGAGCGAAGGACCGCCCAGGCGACGAAGGAGCAGGCCGACGCAGCGGCCAAGGCCCGGGCGGAGGCGGCAGCCGTGGAGACGGAGGTGGAGGCCTCGCACAACCAGCCTCCGCTGCTCGTCGTTCCCCTCCGCGCCGTGGCCCCCGACATTCCCGTGCCCCCGTCGGAGGAGGTCGACCAAGGCCCGCCGGTGATGGAGAGGAGGGAGGACCACGTGATCTTCATGGAGGGGGCACCGCAGACGGCGCCGACAGGAGCGGGCCAAAGCGGCTAATCAGCTGCGGCGCCAGAGCAGCCGTCCGGTGGCGAGCCGGAGGCAGGGGCCGGCCTCGAGGTGTAGCCGGCATTGCGCCGGTGCGCAGGGGGTGGTGCCTCCGCGTCAGAACCGCGCCGAGCAGCGGGCGCTAGCTAGACGGCGGAGGCCCTGGAGGCGGCCAACGCTAGCATGTCCGAGTGGACTCCCAGCGGGGGGACGGGCGAGCTGAACGCGGCGGCCCAGGAGGTCCGGAACCGGCTTCAAGCTCAGGCCACCTCGCTGCAGCGATACACCCAAGAGTTCCTCGCGACGCGGGCCGTCATCCGGGTGAGTCTTCTGGCCTTGGTTATTTTGCTCTTTTGATTTCTTCTGTGGGGGCCCATCAGCGCACCCATTGGGTGTAGTCCCCGAGTTCCGAGTCGGCTGCTGCGCAGGCGGCTTCGAACTTACTAGGTCCTGACAACTTAACTTATCCTCGCCTCTTGTATAATCTTCCAGGAGTATCATAACCTCCGCGCAGCCGCCTTCAACTCCAGGCTCAGGAGCTGGGCCGGAGAACCGAGGACCTGACCAGCAGCCGGAGTGCGTGCTTTGTCTCGTTCATCTCCTGTGGGGGCGCGTCAGCGCACCCACTAGGTGTTGTCCCCGAGATTCGGGCCGACTGCTGTGCAGCCGGGTCGGATCTTCCTTGACGACTTCTTCCTTATTATTTTTTCCTTTGTCTTCATGCTTGCAGGAGCCAATGCCGACTTGAGGGGGCAGCTCAGCGGGGCCTAGACCGCCCTTTGTGCCAAGGAAGCCGAGTACAACGCCTTGGTCCTGGAGCGTGATCGCTTGGCCAAGAAGTTGGCCGACCAGGAGGAGAGCCACAAGGCGGCCCTGAAGAAGGCGCAGGACAGCGAGGACGCCCTGAAGGCCGAGTTCGAGACCGAAGCGGCGGGCTCGGCTGAAGCGAAGCAGGCGCTGAGCGAGGGCTTCACTCGTATCGAGGATCTGATCGACGGTAAGCCGCCTTGTTCACTCCCTGCTTGCCCCTTGATCCTTGATTTGTGTTCTGACTTGTGCTGCTTTTTGTTCTTTATGTAGACTACTTTCCCGGCTACTCCGTCTTCGCCACCCAAACCATCGAGGCCCATCACGAGGCGCGCCGGCAGGCGGGGGCTGAAATCACGCCAGACGCGAGCCGGACGCTTGAGGAGCAACTCTTGGCGGTCCAAGCCCGGCTGCAGCCGGCTCACCGTATGCTCCGCCGCCTCCAGCGCGCTGGGGCGCAGGTGTTGGCCGCCCTCTGGCCAAGTGAGACGATTCCCCGCACCCCGAGTCGGACTGCCGACTGGCTGGAGGTTGCGGTTGGCCGCTTCGAGGCCTGGAAGGCATCAGCAGCCCGGCTTGGAGCTGGGCGGGCGCTGGAGTTCATCCGAGCCTGGTATCCGGGGCTGAACCTGGACCAGCTGCGCACCTGGCGGCTGGAGGCCGACGAAGAGATGGAGGAGGTGCGGCCGGCTATCGCTCAGCACGCTTCGACGATCGCCGAGTGCACTGACATCAGCGTCTTCGCTCCTGAAATAAATGATGACGACATTGCCCAGCCGGAGGAGTGGTTCTGGCTGGACCCTGCAGCGGGTGAGGAATCGGCAGAGGAGATCGCCTCCAGCGATGAAGGCGAAGACGGCGAAGGAGAGGAAGGCGAAGATGTTGAGCCGGTCGGTGAAGCGGCCAGCCAGCCTCAGCCTGATCATGCCTCCAGCAACGAGGCGCGTACTAGCGCGCCCTCTGCGGGAGGCGGTGATCATGCCGAGGTTCGCGAGCCAGCCACTCCTCCAGCCGGCACTGCCGTCTCCACCGACCTGCCCGACTCGCCAGTCGCTCCCTTGGCTTAATCTGCCGTCCTTGTTTTTTCCTGCTTGTTGCCTTTTGAACAATTTTATTAAACTTGCGCAGTTCCACCCACTGGGGGTGTATTCGAACTATGTTGAATGCTGGCCTTTTGAAGGTCTTTTATGTAAATATTATTGTGTGCGTGTTTGGTTTCCATTCGTGTATGCTTTTTATCCTTAGGCTGTTTCCTTTGCCGCCTTCCCCTTTTGGGAAGGCAAGTACTCGAGCTTTCTTAGATTGAAGCGAGGTGAACGGAAGCCGGACGGCCGGCTACTCTGGTAGTCGGTCGGTGGTGGGAGAAAAACCGGCTTTTGTTATATTAGTACGTTAGTCCCTAGCCGTTTTTCGTGTGGGCGTCCTTTCCTGCCTTTAACTCTTGCCAGCCGGACAGCCGGTTCTTCGATCTGCGACTTTTGGCAAGAGAAGGCTTGGGAACCGGCACACTACTTGTCTGACTGCGGGTAGGACTTCTAATATAACTCCAGGCGGCCAGTCCCCGGGCCGACTAGTCGAACCCGGTGCCGGACGGAAAAAGTGAATGTAATGACAAGGTCATAAGCATGATACTCTTCATCCATAGATAAAAGATGGCAGTCCCCGAGCTCTCCTCGGGGGGCCTATTGTCTCGTACTTAGTACAAAAGTTAGCGTGATACATACTGCATTTCAACTGTAAAATCTTCGGAGGAGGTTGGCGTTCCATGGTCGTTCCGACTCCTTGCCGGAGTCGTCTCTCTTTCTTGCCTTCGGCTTCTGCACGTCGATCAGGTAGTAGGAGTCGTTGCCTAAAGCTCTGCTGATGATGAAGGGGCCCTCCCAAGGGGCCGAGAGCTTGTGCTGGCCGGCTGTTCGCTGGATCAGCCGGAGCACAATATCACCCTCTTGGAAGGATCTTGGCTTGACCTTCCGGCTGTTTTAGCGGCGCAGGCCCTGCTGATAGATGGCGGACCGGCTGAGGGCTAACAGCCGGCCTTCTTCCAGTAGGTCGACGCCGTCTTCCCGTGCTTCCTTGGCCTCCGCTTCCGTGTACATGGTTACCCGAGGCGAGTCGAACTCGATGTCAGTTGGGATGACCGCCTCGGCACCATACACGAGGAAGAAAGGAGTGAAGCCGGTTGACTTGTTTGGTGTAGTGCGCAGACTCCAGAGGACGGCCGGCAGCTCATCGAGCCAACAGCCGGCTGAACGCTCTAGTGGTACGACCAGTCGGGGTTTAATGCCGGAAAGGATGAGGCCGTTGGCTCGCTCGACCTGGCCGTTTGACTGCGGGTGGGCAACGGACACTAAGTCCAACCGGATGCCTTGCGTCGCGCAAAAACGTGCCAAGGCTCCCTTGGCGAAATTCGTGCCATTGTCGGTGATGATGCTGTGTGGCACGCCGTACCGAGTTGTTATATCTGCGATAAATATCACGGCAATCGGCCCATTCAGCTTCTTGATCGGCTTTGCCTCAATCCATTTGGTGAATTTGTCCACGGCGACAAGCAGATGTGTCATGCCGCCGCGTGCCGTCATGAATGGGCCCACCATGTCCAGTCCCCAAACGGCGAAGGGCCAAGTGAGGGGAATGGTCTTGAGTGCTGAAGCCGGCATGTGTTGCTTGGAGCTGAAGAGTTGGCATCCTTTGCAATGTTTAACTAACCCCTTGGCGTCATCCAAAGCAGTCGGCCAAAAGAAACCATGGCGGAAGGCTTTGGCGACGAGTGATCTTGAGGCCGCATGGTGGCCACATTCTCCTTGGTGGATGTCTCTAAGGATTGCAATGCCCTTCTCTTGCTCGACGCATCGCTGGAGGACTCCAGTGACACTGCGCTTGACGAGTTCTCTGTTGACGATTGTGTATGCTCCGGCTCGGCGTTGGACTTGTCTTGCCTCTGTTTCGTCAGCCGGCAGATCTTGGTTTATTAGGAAGTTGAGGATGGATTGAGCCCATGATGGAGCTGCGACTTCTTCTATTACCAACACGGCTACTGCGACCAGGGCGGGCGGGCTGGGTGGTGAAATGCTGGAGTCGGCCGCCGCCTGTTATGTTGGTGCAGTCTCCGGGCCGACTACCGCAGTCCCTGAGCCGGGTGTGGCAGTCCCCGGGTCGGGCGTAACTACGGAAGTCCCCGAGCCGCCTGCTAATGTCCCCTGGCCGACTATCGAAGTCCCTGGGTCACCTTCTTGGTTCTTCAAGCCGGGCCTGGTTGTATCGGGGTCAGGCGGTACGAAGATGGAATCGGACTCTGGAGACGGCTTGATAGACGGCTTGAGGAGGCGTTGTAGAGAGACACCGGTTGGTATTGCTTGCCGAGTGGAGCCTATTCGAGCCAGGGCATCAGCTAGCTCGTTGTCGACTCGCGGTACATGGAGGAACTCGCATCCTTCAAAATACCCACTGATCTGCTGAACGAGGAAGCGGTAGCTTGCCATATTTGCGTCCTTGGCATCCCAGTCGCCGGATGATTGCTGGACCACCAAGTCCGAGTCGCCATAACATAGGATCCGGCGAATGCCGAGCTCTTTGGCAAGCCGGAGTCCGTGTATGAGCGCCTCGTACTCGGCCATGTTGTTGGAGGCGGCAAAGTGAATTTGCAGCGTGTATCTGAGCTTGTCGCCTTTGGGAGAGGTGAGGACGACGCCGGCTCCCAAGCCGGTGCGCATCTTGGACCCATCGAAGTGCATGCGCCAATGAGTGGAGTCGGGAGCTAGCGGTAGGTACTGGGTCTCGGCCCAGTCGACGAGGAAGTCGGCCAATGCTTGGGACTTGATGGCGGTGTGAGGCTGGTAGAAGATCGTGTAGGGGGCCAGCTCGATGGCCCATTTCGCCACCCGGCCGGATGCATCCCGGCTGCCTATGATCTCGGCCAGCGGGGCGGTGCATACAACCGTGATGGGATGCTCTTGGAAGTAGGGCTTCAGCTTCTTGGCGGCGAAGTACACGCCGTAGCACATCTTCTGGTAGTGCGGGTAGTTCTGCTTCGAGGTAGACAGCACCTCGCTCAAATAATACACCAGCCTCTGGACCGGCTGGGCTCGGCCCTCTTCTGGGTGTTGGACTATGATGACGGTGCTGACCACCCGGCTGGTTGCGGCAATGTAGAGGAGCATGGGCTCTTTCCCAGTCGGCGCCGCCAGGACAGGCGGCGTGGCCAGCATCTTCTTCAGCTCGTGAAAAGCTTGGTCGGCTTGGTCATTCCACTCGAAGTGGTTGGTCTTCTTCATGAGGCGGTAGAGGGGAAGAGCTTTCTCTTCGAGCCGGCTGATGAAGCGGTTCAGGGAGGCCAAGCATCCGGTAAACTTCTGGATGTCTCGAAGTTTGTTGGGAATCGCCATTCTCTCAATGGCCTTGATCTTTACTGGGTTGCATTCGGTGCCGCGTTCGGAGACCAGGAAGCCTAGGAGCTGGCCGGCTGGCACTCCGAACACGCATTTCTCGGGGTTGAGCTTGATTTGGAACCAGCGTAGGTTCTCAAATGTTTCCTTGAGGTCTTCCAGCAAGGTGTCGTGCTTCTCCGTCTTCACCACAATGTCGTCTACGTAGACATGGGCATTTCTGCCGAGCTGCTTGAGGAGGCACTTCTGCATGCAACGCTGAAAAGTGGCACCGGCATTTCTCAAGCCGAATGTCATAGTCAGGTAGCAGAAGGCTTCGAATGGCGTGATGAAGGCGGTCTTCAGGCGGTCTGCCGGATCTAACTTTATCTGGTGGTATCCTGAGTAAGCATCCAAGAAACTCAACAGCTCGCATCCGGCCGTGGAGTCTATCACTTGGTCAATCCTTGGCAGGGCAAAGGGATCTTTGGGGCAGGCCTTGTCGAGGCTCGTGTAGTCTATGCACATGCGCCACTTGTTGTTCTTCTTTAGCACGAGGACCGGGTTGGCGAGCCACTTTGGAAAGAAAACTTCCATAATAAAGCCGGCTGCCAGAAGCCGGGCTATCTCCTCTCCCACAATCCTTCTTTTCTCCTCCGACAGTCGGCGGAGGGGTTGTTTGACTGGCTTTGCGTCTTCTCGGACGTGTAGTTTGTGCTCAGCGAATTCCTTCGGAACACCTGGCATGTCCTTGGGGGACCATGCAAAGATGTCCCGATTCTCACGGAGGAAATCGGCGAGCTCGCCTTCCTATTTGCTGTTTAGGTTTGCCCCGATGACGGCAAACCTCTCTGGGTGCTCGGGGTCAAGAGGTATCTTCTTCGTCTCCTTGGCCGGCTGGAAAGATCCTTGAGCATCATGCTCCTTGGGATCGGGGGACAAGGCCGACTATTTGCCGGCCATGGCCATGATCGATCCAACATCTTCTTTTCTTCGGCAATAACAAGGGACTCGGCCAGCTGGCTGCTGGCTGTTGCGCACTCGGAGGACTTCTTGTAATCGCCGGCTATGGTGATGACGCCCTTGGTGCTCGGCATCTTCATCTTGAGGTATGCATAGTGGGGAACTGCCATGAACCTGGCCAAGGCAGGTCGGCCAAGCAATGCATGGTAGGGGCTCTCCAGGTCCACCACTTCAAACCAGATCGCTTCCCGGCGGAAATGCTCCTTGTCCCCAAAAAGTACATCAATCTTGATCTTGCCAATGGGGGCGCAGGACAGGCCGGGTACGATGCCATGGAACACAGTCCGAGTAGGCATGAGTTGCTTCGTCTTGACATTCAGCTTCTCCAGGGTGTCACGGTACATGATGTTGATGCTGCTCCCGCCGTCTATCAGCACACGGGAGAAACGGGCGGCGCGTCTATCCGTTGCAAGGGTGGCATCCAAAACCAACGCATAAGAGCCGGGAGATGGCATCATCTCTGGGTGGTCGGCCCGGCTCCAGCTGATAGGTTTTTCTGACCAGTGCATGTGCTCGGCGGGGTTGGCAGCGACCATGCTGACTTCCTGGTGCTCTCGGCGTTTGCTGCGCCGGTCTTCGGGCTGGCTTGTAAAAATGACATAGGCGGCATGCTCGTCGGGGAACTCATCGTGCACGGCTCCGACTGCGGGCCGAGCGGTCGGCGGCTGCAGAGCCGGAGGCGGCGGACCGGCAGGCGGAGACGGCGCGAGCCCTTCGCCTTTGGAGATTCGGGTGAGCCAGTGGCACTTCCGGGTCGTGTGGTTGGACGGCTTCGCGCCGCTGTGGAACTTGCACGGGGCGTCGAGAGTCTTCTTGTAGGAGAAGGCCGGCTGCCAAGCTGGCTTGCCGCCCCTCTGCTTCTTCAGTGCGGGCCGCCCTTCGGGCTGCTCGTCTTCGACTGTGGCCACCTGCCGACTGGTGGAGGGCGGCACGGGGCCCTTGCGCTTGTGGTCGTTCTGGTGTGGGCGTCGGCTGGAGTCCCTAGCCGGCGTCTTGGCCGCCGGGTTGAGTACCTTCCCGGACGCGTCTACCCGGAGTTCGGTCTTCATTGAGGAGTCGGCGGTGGCGTACTTGTCCGCTATGACCAGAAGCTCGTCGAGGGTAGTCAGCTCGTCGCGGAGGAGCTTGTGCTTGAGGAGGGTGCCTTCTTGGCACCCGGCAGTGAAGTATTCTATGCCTTGCACCTCGTGCACCCCTTCGCAAGAGTTGCAGAGCTCGGCCCAACGCGTGAGGTAGTCGCGAGTGGACTCGGCGGGGCCTTGTACGCACAAGGAGAGCTGTCTGGGCTTGGGAGCCCGCTTGTAGGTGCTGGTGAAGTTGCGGACGAAGGCTTCTGTGAAGTCTAGCCAGCTGTTGATGCTGTATGGCTTGAGGCTGTTGAGCCAGTTCCGCGTCGTGCCCTGCAGCATGAGGGGCACGTACTTCACGGCAACACGCCTGTTGCCGTTGGCTATGCTAACCGCCGTGGAGTAGTCGATCAACCAATCTTCCGGCTTCACGGAGCCGTTGTACTTGGGCGTGTCTCTTGGGAGCGAGAACCCTTTGGGGAAAGGCTCGTCGCGGATGCGGGGGCCGAAGCAAGGCGGGCCGACATCATCTTCTTCTTCCAGCGCCAGGGATCGCACCAGGCGGTCGATCCGATGGCGGGCGCCGTTCTCGCCGACTCCTTCGCGGCGACCTAGCCGGCCGCTGAGAGTCGGATGCGCAACAGGCGGTGGGGTGGGATATCTCTCTCCACGGGGCCGAGGCGGAGGCGGGTTGCCCCGCCACTCCACGGCCCGGGGTGGCCTTCTGCGTCTCGCTCGATGGAGATTCGGGTTCGGCTTCGGCTGGCAGCCGGCTCTTTCTCGCGCCGCGCACGGGTTTTACCCGTAGTCGGCGTTCGGGACGTCACGCCATGATCTCGGCGCGGGGGAGGGCTTTCCGCGCGGGCGTCGGCTTCATGCCGCTGCGTGGCTGCATCGATTAGCTGCTGGATGCGTCGGGTCAGGTGGGGGAGTTCTTTGGCCCCTAGTCCATCTAGCTCGTCTACGTCCGCCTGGGCGGCGTGCAGGTTCTCGAGTGGGGTGGCGTAGACTGGGTGGTCGACTCCTAGCGTATCGGCGACGACAGCGCCGCGCTGTCTGACAACGCCGGCCCGGCTGGGCCCGCCTGGGGGCGGCGTGCCAAAGGCGGCGCGGTCGGCCTCGCGTCGGTGGGCCTCAGTGAGGCGTCTCATGGAAACCAACTTCCGGCCTTCTGCGAGGAGGGCGAGGCGGTGAGCCTCCAGTGCTTCAGCGTCGGCATCGGCCGGGAGGGGGATGGACAAATCGTGGACCGCCGCGTGCGGGGCGTCGTGGGCGCTCTCGTCAGAAGCGCCGCCGTGGCCGATGACCATCACCTCGGTGGTGAAGCGTCGCAGCCATCGGCCCGGGGAAGCGGGTCACTGTAGATCGTGACGTCGGTGGGGAAAGTGTCGAGTGAGGCCGTGTTGGAGTCGACAGGTATCGGATCTGTGGAGCCAACCGACTCCAAGTCCACAGCAGGCTCGCCGGAGACATGGAGCTGACCGAGGAGGTTGACGAGGTGGTCGGTGCCCGCGTCGGAGGCGAGCTCGTCAGAGATGAGGGTCTTGTCAAGGAGATCGGCGAGGCCGCTCGCCGCACAGACGTTGGTGACGCCTTGCAGCGCGTCGTGGCAAGCGCCATCGGGCGTGCCGGGCTGGCTACGCTCGCGGGGGAGGAAGAGGGTTCCCATCCAGAACAGGTCTCCGGACGACGGTGCACCTGGCCCCACGGTGGGCGCCAAATGTCGGGTGGTAGGTGCGACATATGCCAACGGGTGGCTTATCATTGTGGGAGCCAGTAAGACGTCGCCGGTGCCTGGAAACGGGATGAGGCGAAGACATGCATGCCGGCGAATCTTACCTAGCTTCGGGGCTCTCCGTGGAGATAACACCCCTACTGCTGCTCTGCGGGGTCTCCGCATGATCACTAGATGAACAAGTAGCTACACGATGCTCCTTGAGCTGTTCGGCGAGAGGAGGAAGAAGGGCACGGCTCGCTCTCTTCTCCTCCCTATGTGGTGTCTAAGACTAGCAGGGATCAACCCTTTTGCATGGGCGTCCCGGGGGGTTTATATAGGCCTACCCCCGGGGGTACAATGGTAATCCGGCTGGGCGTGGGGCCCAGCCGTCTGTGTCTACACTCGCCGGCTTCTGCGCCAGCTGCCGGGGCCCACCGGCTGCCGGCTCCTTGGTCGACAGGCAGGCCCCACTGTCCAGGACTCGGTCGGGGGCTGGTTACTGTTGCTCAATCCTGGTGACGAGGGCTTTGCCGAGGTGGGCGTGGCTACAGTACCGCCATCCGGCGGGTGATCGCTGTAGCCTCACCACGTCTTGTCTCCTTAATGGGGTGTCTCCTTCGAGGGAGGTGGCAAGCCGGCTGTGGGGAGCCGGCTCTATCTTGGGCCGACTGGGGGAGGCCTGGCCGCCTTCGGGTTTCTCTCTGCCCGAAGGGGCCCACTGCCCGTGGGCCGCGCTGGCAGCCCGTCGTGGATGACATCAGGGTCAACGTGGCAACAGTACCGCGCCGGACGGGTCATGGTCGACCATACGGCGCACTGTGCCAGGCGTGCTCCGGGATTCGGGGGTGGCAGGCTTCACTGTAGCCATGCCCCGTCACATCGCCGTTATGTGGATGCAGACTTTGAGGGTATGATCTTGACCGCTTTGTGGGAGCCGGTTTCTTGGAGTCGGCCTTCTCGCGGCCGGCTTCTCGGAGCCGGCCCTCCCGCGACTTTCTTCATGAGGGCTAAAGTCGGGTTGCCTTCCGATAGCCGGCAAGGGGAAGGCGGCCCCGTGTCTTGGATTCTTGAGGGCCGAATCGGCTCGTAATTTTTTCAGAAGGGCCAGGGGGAGCCGACTAGGCTACCCATGGTTATTTACTCCGACACACGGCTAAGAGAAACTTGTGTGTCCTTTGGGGTGCCCCCTCCCACGTATATAAAGGGGGAGGAGGAGGAGGTCGTCCTAGAGGGGGCGCGCGCCATGAGGAGTCCAACTAGGATTCCCAATCCTAGTTGGAGTCCCCTTCCATCCAAGAGAGGGAGAAGGAGGGAAGGAGGAAGAGGGGAGAAGGAAAGAGGGGGCGCCGCCCCCTCCCTAGTACAATTCGGACTGGACATGGGGGGGGCGTGGCCTTCCTTGTGGCCGTCCTCTCCTTTCCACTAGGACCCATGAAGGCCCATGAACTTTCCGGGGGGGGGGGGGTCCAGTAACCCCCGGTACTCCAAAACTTATCCGAAATGACCCAAACCATTCCAGAGTCCGAATGTAACCTTCCAATATATGAATCTTTATGTCTTGATCATTTCAAGACTCCTCGTCATGTCCGTGATCTCATCCGAGACTCCGAACAAACTTCGGTTCATCAAAACAAGAAAGTCAAAATACAAATTGTCATCGAACATTAAGCGTGCGGACCCTACGGGTTCGAGAACTATGTAGACATGATCGACACATATCTCCGGTCAATAACCAATAGCGTAACCTGGATGCTCATATTGGTTCCTACATATTCTATGAAGATCTTTATCGGTCAAACCGCACAACAACATACATTGTTCCCTTTGTCATCGGTATGTTACTTGCCCGAGATTCGATCGTCGGTATCATCATACCTAGTTCAATCTCGTCACCGACAAGTCTCTTTACTTGTTCCGTAATGTATCATCACGTGACTAACTCATTAGTCACATTGCTTGAAAGGCTCATAGTGATGTGCATTACCGAGAGGGCCCAGAGATACCCCTCGGATACATGGAGTGAGAAATCCTAATCTTGATCTATGCCAACTTAACAAACACCATTGGAGACACCTATAGAGCATCTTTATAATCACCCAATTACCTTGTGATGTTTGATAGCACACAAGGTGTTCCTATGGTATTCGGCAGTTGCATAATCTCATAGTCCGAGGAACATGTATAAGTCATGAAGAAAGCAATAGCCGAAAAACTAAACGATCATTATGCTAAGCTAACGGATGGGTCTTGTCCATCACATCATTCTCTAATGATGTGATCCCGTTCATCAAATGACAACACATGTCTATGGCTAGGAAACTTAACCATATTTAATTAATGAGCTTGTTAAGTAGAGGCATACTAGGGACACTCTGTTTGTCTATATATCCACACATGTAATAAGTTTCTGATTAATACAATTCTAGCATGAATAATAAATATTTATCATGATATAAGGAAATATAAATAAAAAATTTATTATTGCCTCTAGGGCATATTTCCTTCAGTCACCCACTTGCACTAGAGTCAATAATCTAGATTACATAGTAATGATTCTAACACACATGGAGTCTTGGTGTTGATCATGTTTTGCTGGTGAGAGAGGCTTAGTCAACGGGTATGCAACATTCAGATCCGTATGTATTATGCAAATCCCTATGTCTCCCTCCTTGACTTGATCGCGGATGGAATTGAAGCGTCTCTTGATGTGCTTCGTTCTCTTGTGAAATTCTGGATACCTTTGCCAAGGCAATTGCACAAGTATTGTCACAAAAGTTTTTCATTGGACTTGATGCACTAGGTATTACAACTAGATCGGATATGAACTCCTTCATCCAGACTCGTTCATTTGCTACTTCCAAAGCAGCTATGTACTTCGCTTCACACGTAGATCCCGCCACGACGCTCTGCTTGGAACTGCACCAACTGACAGCTCCACCATTTAATATAAATACGTATCCGGTTTGTGACTAAAGCTTGCATCGACGTAACCATTTACGACGAGCTCTTTGTCACATACATAAACAAGAACTATATCCTTAGTCCTTTTCAGGTATTTCAGGATGTTCTTGACCGTTGTCCAGTGATCCACTCCTGGATTACTTTGGTACCTCCCTGCTAAACTAATAGCAAGGCACACATCAGGTCTGGTACACAGCATGGCGTACATGATAGAACCTATGGCTGAGGCATATGGAATGACATTCATTTTCTCTCTACCTTCTGAAGTGGTCGGGCATTGAGTCTGACTCAACTTCACACCTTATAACATAGGCAAGAACCCTTTCTTTGACTGGTCCATTTTGAACTTCTTCAAAACTTTATCAGGGTATGTGCTTTGTGAAAGTCCAATTAAGCGTCTTGATCTATTGATACGTCCATTTTGCATCATGCTTTTATATCGATATTTATTGCATTATGGGCAGTTACTACACATTATGTCACAATACTTATGCCTATTCTCTCTTATTTTACAAGGTTTACATAAAGAGGGAGAATGCCGGCAGCTGGGATTCTGGGCTGGAAAAGGAGCAAATATTAGAGACCTATTCTGCACAGCTCCAAAAGTCCTGAAACTTCACGGAAGTTATTTTCAGAATGTATAAAAAATACTGAGCGCAAGAAGTACCAGAGGGGGGCCACTCACCAGCCACGAGGGTGGGGGGCGCGCCCTACCCCCCTGGGCACGCCCCCTGCCTCGTGGGCCCCCTGGTGGCCCTCCGATGCCCATCTTCTGCTATATGGAGTCTTTCGTTGAGGAAAAACTCATAAGCAAGCTTTCGGGATGAGACTCCACCGCCACGAGGCGGAACCTTAGCGGAACCAGTCCAGGGCTCCGGCGGAGCTGTTCTGCCGGGGAAACTTCCCTCCGGGAGAGGGAAATCATCACCATCGTCATCACCAACGCTCCTCTCATCGGGAGGGGGCCAATCTCCATCAACATCTTCACCAGCACCATTTCCTCTCAAACCCTAGTTCATCTCTTGTATCCAATTCTTGTCTCTAAGTCTAGGATTGGTACCTGTAGGTTGCTAGTAGTGTTGATTACTCCTTGTAGTTGATGCTAGCCGGTTTATTTGGTGGAAGATCATATGTTCAGATCCTATATGCATATTAATACCCCTTTAATTATGCTTCAGTCCCCGGTAACAGCGTCAGAAAATAGCCTTGATGACCCACAAGTATAGGGGATCAATTGTAGCTCTTTTCGATAAGTAAGAGTGTCGAACCCAACGAGGAGCAAAAGGAAATGACAAGTGGTTTTCAGCAAGGTAATGTCTGCAAGTGCTGAAATTGTAAG
>NC_053025.1:546277764-546298349 GCF_003073215.2 Triticum urartu | reverse complement strand
AGATCATCTGTCTTAGAAACGATATTATGAATTTTAAGCAACTTGATCATGAACATGTTGCACAAGCTTGGGAGAGAATGAAATTAATGATACGTAATTGCCATACTCATGGTTTAAATTTGTGGATGATTATACAAATTTTTTATGCCGGATTGAATTTTGCTTCTAGAAATCTTTTAGATTCGGCCGCGGGAGGCACTTTTATGGAAATCACTTTAGGAGAAGCTACTAAACTCCTAGATAATATTATGGTTAATTATTCTCAATGGCATACTGAAAGATCTACTAATAAAAAGGTGCATGCGATAGAAGAAATTAATGTTTTGAGTGGAAAGATGGATGAACTTATGAAATTATTTGCTAATAAGAGTGTTTCTTCTAATTCTAATGATATGCCCTTGTCTACTTTGATTGAGAATAATAATGAATCTATGGATGTGAATTTTGTTGGTAGGAACAATTTTGGTAACAACGCGTATAGAGGAAATTTTAATCCTAGGCCTTATCCTAGCAATCCCTCTAATAATTAGGAATATCCTACAACACTTCCTATGGAAATTATAATAAGATGCCCTCTGATTTTGATTCTAATATTAAAGAATTTATTACTTGCAAAAGAATTTTAATGCTATGATTGAAGAAAAATTGCTTAAGATTGATGATTTGGCTAGGAATGTTGATATAATTGCTCTTGATGTTGATTCTTTAAAACTTAGATCTATTCCACCTAATCATGATATCAATGAGTCTCTCAAAGCCATGAGAATTTCCATTGACGAGTGCAAAGAAAGAGCCGCTAGGATGCGTGCTAAGAAAGATGCCTTTATAAAAGCGTGTTCTTCTAGTTCCTATGAAAATAATGATGAAGATCTGAAAGTTATTGATGTGTCCCCTATTAAATCTTTGTTTTGCAATATGAATCTTGATAATTATGGGACTGAATATGATCCACCTTTACCTAGAAGGCGTTCCAAGAATTCTGAATCTTTTGATCTTGATGCTAAATTTGATAAAAGTGGGATTGAAGAAATTAAAACCCTAGATGTTGCTAAACCCACTATTATGGATTTCAAGGAATTTAACTATTAAAATTGCTCTTTGATTGATTGTATTTCCTTGTTGGAATCCGTGCTAAATTCTCCTCATGCTTATAGTAAAAATAAAGCGTTTACTAAACATATCGTTGATGCCTTGATGCAATCTTATGAAGAAAACTTGAATTGGAAGTTTCTATCCCTAGAAAACTTTATGATGAGTGGGAACCAACTATTAAAATTAAAATTAAAGATCATGAATGCTATGCTTTACGTGATTTGGGTGCTAGTGTTTCCACGATTCCAAAGACTTTGTGTGATTTGTTAGGTTTTCGTGATTTTGATGATTGCTCTCTAAACTTGCACCTTGCGGATTCCACTATTAATAAACCTATGGGAAGAATTAATGATATTATTATTGTTGCAAATAGGAATTATGTGCCCGTGTATTTTATTGTTCTTGACATAGATTGCAATCCTTCATGTCCTATTATTCTTGGTAGACCTTTCCTTAGAACGATTGGTGCAATTATTGATATGAAGGAAGGAAATAGTAGATTCCAATTTCCGTTAAGGAATGGCATGGAACACTTTCCTAGAAATAAAATTAAATTACCTTATGAATCTATTATGAGAGCCACTTATGGATTGCCTACCAAAGATGGCAATACCTAGATCTATTCTTGCTTGTTATGCCTAGCTAGGGGCGTTAAACGACAGCGCTTGTTGGGAGGCAACCCAATTTTATTTTTATTCCTTGATTTTTGTTCCTGATTAGTAATACATAAATTATTTAGGCTCTGTTTTTTTTGTGTTTTTGTGTGTTTAATTAGTGTTTGTTCCAAGTAGAACCGTTGGGAAGACTTGGGGAAAGTCTTGTTGAACTTGCTGTAAAAACAGAAACTTTAGCGTTCACGAGAACTGCTGTCATTTTTATTTGGAAAGTGATATTTAGTTAATTATTTTTGCATATGATTAATAGATAAATTACTCACGTCCAGAAATTTATTTTAGAATTTTTGGGGTTCCAGATCTTGCGCTAGCTACAGATTACTACAGACTGTTCTGTTTTTGGCAGATTCTGTTTTGCGTGTGTTGTTTGCTTATTTTGATGAATCTATGGCTAGTAAATTAGTTTATGAACCATAGAGAAGTTGGAATACAGTATGTATAACACCCATATAAATAAATAATGAGTTCATTGCAGTACCTTGAAGTGGTCTTTTTTTTTCTTTCGCTAACGGAGCTCACGAGATTTTCTACTTTAAGTTTTGTGTTGTGAAGTTTTCAAGTTTTGGGTAAAGATTTGATGGATTATGGAACAAGGAGTGGCAAGAGCCTAAGCTTGGGGATTCCCATGGCACCCCCAAGATAATCTAAGGACATCTAAAATCCAAAGCTTGGGGATGCCCCGGAAGGCATCCCCTCTTTCATCTACTTCTATCGGTAACTTTACTTGGAGCTATATTTTTATTTACCACATGATATGTGTTTTGCTTGGAGTGTCTTGTATGATTTGAGTCTTTGATTATTAGTTTTCCACAATCATCCTTGCTGTACACACCTTTTGAGAGAGCCATACATGATTTGTAATTTGTTAGAATACTCTATGTGCTTCGCTTATATCTTTTGAGTTATATAATTTTGCTCTAGTGCTTCACTTATATCTTTTAGAGCACGGTGGTGGATTTGTTTTATAGAAACTATTGATCTCTCATGCTTCACTTAGATTATTTTGAGAGTCTTAATAGCATGGCAATTTGCTTAAAATCCTAATATGCTTGGTATGCAAGATTAATAATAAAACTTCTTATGAGTGTGTTGAATACTATGAGAAGTTTGATACTTGATAATTGTTTTGAGATATGGAGATGGTGATATTAAAGTCATGCTAGTTGAGTAGTTGTGAATTTGAGAAATACTTGTGTTGAAGTTGTGATTCCCGTAGCATGCACGTATGGTGAACCGTTATGTGATGAAGTCGGAGCATGATTTATTTATTGATTGTCTTCCTTATGAGTGGCGGTCGGGGACGAGCGATGGTCTTTTCCTACCAATCTATCCCCCTAGGAGCATGCGTAATACTTTGCTTTGATAACTTCTAGATTTTTGCAATAAGTATATGAGTTCTTTATGACTAATGTTGAGTCCATGGATTATACACACTCTCACCCTTCCACCTTTGCTAGCCTCTCTAATACCGCGCACTTTTCGCCGGTATCATACACCCACCATATACCTTCCTCAAAACAGCCACCATACCTACCTATTATGGCATTTCCATAGCCATTCCGAGATATATTGCCATGCAACTTTCCACCGTTCCGTTTATGACACACTCCATCATTGTCATATTGCTTAGCATGATCATGTAGTTGACATAGTATTTGTGGCAAAGCCACGTTCATAATTCTTTCATACTTGTCACTCATGCATCATTGCATATCCCGGTACACCGCCGGAGGCATTCATATAGAGTCATATTTTGTTCTAAGTATCGAGTTGTAATTTGAGTTGTAAGAAAAATAAAAGTGTGATGATCATCATTATTAGAGCATTGTCCCAGTGAGGAAAGGATGATGGAGACTATGATTCCCCCACAAGTCGGGATGAGACTCCGGACGAAAAATAAATAAAAGAGGCCAAAGAAGCCCAAAAAAAAAGAGAAAGAAAAGAGGCCATAAAAAGAGAAAAGGCCCAAAAAAAAAAATGAGAGAAAAAGAGAGAAGGACAATGTTACTATCCTTTTACCACACTTGTGCTTCAAAGTAGCACCATGATCTTCATAGTAGAGAGTCTCTCATGTTATCACTTTCATATACTAGTGGGAATTTTCATTATAGAACTTGGCTTGTATATTCCAATGATGGGCTTCCTCAAAATTGCCCTAGGTCTTCATGAGCAAGCAAGTTGGATGCACACCCACTTAGTTTCTTTTTGATCTTTCATATACTTATAGCTCTAGTGCATCCGTTGCATGGCAATCCCTACTCACTCACATTGATATCTATTGATGGGCATCTCCATAGCCCGTTGATACACCTAGTTGATGTGAGACTATATTCCCCCTTTTTTGTCTTCTCCACAACCACCACTCTATTCCACCTATAGTGCTATATCCATGGCTCACGCTCATGTATTGCGTGAAGATTGAAAAAGTTTTGAGAATGTCAAAAGTATGAAACAATTGCTTGGCTTGTCATCGGGTTGTGCATGATTTAAATATTTTGTGTGGTGAAGATAGAGCATAGCTAGACTATATGATTTTGTAGGGATAACTTTCTTTAGCCATGTTATTTTGAGAAGACATAATTGCTTAGTTAGTATGCTTGAAGTATTATTATTTTTATGTCAATATGAACTTTTGTCTTGAATCTTTCGGATCTGAATATTCAAGCCACAATTAAGAAGAATTACATTAAAATTATGCCAAGAAGCACTCCGCATCAAAATTCTGTTTTTATCATTTACCTACTCGAGGACGAGCGGGAATTAAGCTTGGGGATGCTTGATACGTCTCCAACGTATCTATAATTTTTGATTGCTCCATGCTATATTATCTACTTTTATATTATTTTGGGACTAATCCTATTAACGGAGCCCAACCCAGAATTGTTGTTTTTTCGCTAGTTTTAGGGTTTCGAAGAAAAGGATATCAAACGGAGTCCAAATGGAATGAAACCTTCGGGAACGTGATTTTCTCATCGAATACAACTCAGGAGACTTGGACCCTATGTCAAGCCACGTAATAGGAGGCCACGAGGTAGGAGGGCGCGCCTACCCCCCCAGGCACGCCCCCACCCTCGTGGGCCCCCTGTTGCTCCACCGACGTACTTATTCCTCCTATATATACCCATGTACCCTCAAACGATCAGATAAGGAGCAAAAACCCTAATTCCGCCGCCGTAACTTTCTGTATCCACGAGATCCCATCTTGGGGCTTGTTTCGGAGCTCCGCTGGAGGGGGCATCGATCACGGAGGGCTTCTACCTCAACACCATAGCCTCTCTGATGAAGTGTGAGTAGTTTACTTCAGACCTACGGGTCCATAGTTAGTAGCTAGATGGCTTCTTCTCTCTTTTTGGATCTCAATACAATGTTCTCCCCCTCTCTTGTGGAGATCTATTCGATGTAATCTTCTTTTTGCGGTGTGTTTGTTGAGACCGATGAATTGTGGGTTTATGATCAAGTCTATCTATGAATAATATTTGAATCTTCTCTGAATTCTTTTATGTATGATTGGTTATCTTTGCAAGTCTCTTCGAATTATCAGTTTGGTTTGGCCTACTAGATTGATCTTTCTTGCAATGGAGAAGTGCTTAGCTTTGGGTTCAATCTTGCGGTGTCCTTTCCCAGTGATAGTAGGGCAGCAAGGCACGTATTGTATTGTTGCCATCGAGGATAACAAGATGGGGTTTTCTTCATATTGCAGGAGTCTATCCCTCTACATCATGTCATCTTGCTTAAGGCGTTACTCTGTTTTTAACTTAATACTCTAGATGCATGCTGGATAGCGGTCGATGAGTGGAGTAATAGTAGTAGATGCAGGCAGGAGTCGGTCTACTTGTCTCGGACGTGATGCCTATATACATGATCATACCTAGATATTCTCATAACTATGCTCAATTCTGTCAATTGCTCAACAGTAATTTGTTCACCCACCGTAGAATTCTTATGCTCTCGAGAGAAGCCACTAGTGAAACCTATGGCCCCCGGGTCTATCTTTATCATATCAATCTCCTACTACTTAGTTATTTACTTTGCCATTTTACTTTGCCTTTATTTTACTTTGCATCTTTATCATAAAAATACCAAAAATATTATCTTATCATATCTATCAGATCTCACTCTCGTAAGTGGCCCTATAGGGATTGACAACCCCTATTTGCGTTGGTTGCGAGGATTTATTTGTTTTGTGCAGGTGCGAGGGACTCGCGCGTAGCCTCCTACTGGATTGATACCTTGGTTCTCAAAAACTGAGGGAAATACTTACGCTACTTTGCTGCATCATCCCTTCCTCTTCGGGGAAAACCAACGCAGTGCTAAAAGAGGTAGTACCCCCCTAGGGCCCATGCGCCTAGGGTTGAGGGGAAACCCTAAAGGGGCGCCTCCCTTGGCTTTGGGGGCAAGCCCCCTCCCCTTGGCCGCCGCCCCCCCTCTAGATCTCATCTAGAGGGGTCGGACCCCTTTCCCCTTCGCCCTATAAATAGAGGGGAGGAGGGAGGGAAGCAGCACCTCATCCAAGGTGCAACCCTTCCCCTCTCCTACACCCCTCCTCCTCCGTTGAGCTTGGCGAAGCCCTGCCGGAGAACTGCAAGCTCCACCACCACACCGTCGTGCTGCCGGAGTTCTTCCCCAACTTCTCCTTCCCCTTTGCTGGATCAAGAAGGAGGATACATCCCCATGCTGCATGTGTGTTGAATGTGGAGGCGCCGTTGTTCGGCGCTTAGATCGGAATCAACCGCGATTTGAATCGCTGCGAGTACGACTCCTTCATCCGCGTTCTTGTAACACTTCCGTCTCGTGATCTTCAAGGGTATGAAGATGCACTCCTCTCTTTCTCGTTGCTAGTCTCTCCATAGATTGATCTTGGTGATGCGTAGAATTTTTTTAATTTCTGCAACTATCCCCCACATGTATCTCTTCCTTTCCTAGTCTAAATGATTTAGATGTCGCTAATCAACAAATTCGACAAAGGTAATTTTGTGCTAAACTGTTTATAATTATGTGCCTTGGTTACCGTGCCAAAAATACTACACCTACATAAAGGAATGGAGGGAGTACTGTGTAACTGGGCTCTAGTGCAACAGTGAATTCAGCCCATCCCACCTAAGCCATATCCTTCCTCTATAGGAGACAGAGAGGTGTGTGGCGCACATGCAGGACGCCATGGCTGTGGATGTCGTCCATGTTGCCCCCTGGACCTATAACTACGTCCACCTGAAAGAACATGTGGTGCCCCCATGTGTGGTTTTGGTAATTGATGACAATCTCTATGAACTAATGGTTGCATTGAGTTATATTTGTAGGATTTATCCATAGGCTTTTCTTGAAGTCCATTTGTTAATTTCAAGGAGTTTATGTGTTGGCCAAGGTGCTTTTCAAGGATTTATCCAAAGATTAAACATGTGAGAGTTGAGCTTATTGCAAGCATGTCTTGAAGAAGAAGATTGTGTGAACATTCATGTTTATCTTCAAGATGTCATCCTAATGAAGAGAGTGAGAAAGATTTAAGGTTGATCAAGACTAAGTACAATGAGTGATTCAGGTTGATCAACACACAAAGCGTAGAAGATTTACCAAGTGGGATCATGTGATCCCATGGTATGATAAGCATTGTCCATCAGTGGCAGAGCCAGGATTGAAGCAAAGCCTAAGCCCAATTTTTTTTCGGCAACAAGGGAAAACTTTGGCACTTATAACTACCCGAAATCATGACATTTAAAAAAGATTGTATGCAATAACAAACAAAATAAACCTCAATTGTTCAATAATTCAATAATTTAATCTTAGTGCTTAACAATCCAAAAGAAGAGATAAAACATGATAAAACCAGAAAGGCAGAAATAATACAGGGATATAAGAGTACCAAATCAGTTGTTTATTTGATTTGTGCCTTTCATAACATGATCAACAGCGGAAGAAGAAGCAACACCTTCAAGACATCAAACATGTAATTTCATAAGAAAAAGGCATAAACATAGTGAAATGCTAATGAATAATTAAAATATAAAACTTACCTCTACGAGGAGGTAGAAGCATTGCGCGATCCCTATAGCCTTGAGAAACATCTCTTCATCTTCTATTTTCAGCAGTATGAAAAAATTGACATAAAAATGCTTTAGTTTCAAATCGATAATACATATAGAATTAGGCAGGAACGATGACTGAATAGTTGCTTCAAGGTTCAGCTAAACTTTCTTCATATCATACTTAGACAGGAGCTATACATCATTTAAATCGTAGTCCAGAGTCGGGGAGTGGCCGAAGTAGAGTGGCGGCACGGAGATGGGGAGTCCAGATTCAAGTAGTGGCCGGAAGTAGAGCGGCGACGGCGCCCGGCTAGAGCAATAGGCAACAGCGGCATACTGGCAATCCACAATCCTGAGCAGCAGGGAGCAGCCGAGTAGGGGAATGAGGAAGAGCGACGGCCCCGAGCTATGTCGTGGAGACGAGCGGCAAGGAGTGAGGCAGTCCTTGGGACTGGACGGGTGTGGGGAAAGTCGCCGGCGGCGCGACGCACAGGAGGCCAGGCGGCTGTCACGATCGTTCCGCTCCTGACTCGCGTGCGTGCGTGCGATCTTCGGTTCCTAGGTCGTGGTGTAGGAAGATGGGCATCTGGGCCTTGGCTATGTCGTGGGCGAGGCCCCGGGCCCATATGAATAACATAGCATGGTAATAGCTAAAAAGAAAAGCTACGCCCCGGGCCTGGGCCCTGGTGGCCTGGGGTGTAGATCCGCCCCTGTTGTCCATTACGCTTTGTGTACTAACCCATGGTCTATGTGAAAATTCTATGTGGGGTTAGGTATGTTTCCATGGGTTTGCATCAAGAGGAAGATCGCATACAACCCATGAAGGATGACATCAAGTGGTGATCGTCATCAAGACTGCGGTGTGCAAGTTCAAGTGGAACTTCACGATGATATCATGCTCTAATCTGGCCATCCATTGTGGTGACAATGGGCTTGTGAAGATGTGCCAAAGAGTGGCTCGCCCATAGTGGAGTATGGGGGAGCCATCAAGTAGTCTTCATCGAGCCAACGTGTAACATCCTGATTCTCACAATGTTTATGATTTTTTTAAAAAAATCAGGGCAAGAAAATTTTATTTGTTTTATTCCTTAATAAAGCTTAAATTGAACTTTTATAATTTGGTGGATTTAATTTGATCTAATGCGAACTTAAATTTAAATTGAGTTTGTTATTCTCTTTTTTAGTTGGTTTTGGTTTTCTCCCTTCAGCATATTAAATTATGCGCATATGTATTTTGGAACTTCTTTTGAATTTGTTAGCTTCTATTCCTTTTCTAGATTTTCCTAAGAAGGAAAATCTATTTAGTTTCTTTTCCTAAACTCTAGACAATTTCCAATGTCTAATCTGCCGAAATCACTAGTCGAGGAGTATTCGTTGCAAAGATCACTCAAACTCCCCAGGTTGTGACAAGTGGTGCACATGCAGCACGCCACTTGTCGCAACCTGGGAGTTTTCCCTTTTTTCGTAGATCCGTTTATTCAAAATGTTTTATCTCTCAAACCGTGCATCCAATTCTCAAACCGTTTTCATCATTGGATTCCTCGCGTCGAGATTTTGAAAACTAGATCCCATGTTGATAGGTTTTGACAAACTTTAAAAAAAAACGGCTGAAAAAATCGAGACGAAAAAACCGAATTGGGAGCACGTGTTTTTTCCCTTTCCGAAAGAGGCACGCCCGTGCCTCTCGCGGAAGCGAAACCATGACTCTTGCGAAAGAAAAAAAAGAGAAAACACGTTTTTTTCGTTTCCGAGGAGGCATGGCTGTGACTCTCGCGAAATCACACCCGTGCCTCTCGCGGAAGCAAAACCGTGACTCTCGCGAAGGAAAAAAATAGAAAACGTGTTTTTTTCGTTTCCGAGAGGCACGGTCGTGACTCTCGCGAAAGCACAACCGTGCCTCTCGCGGAAGCAAAACCGTGACTCTCGCGAAAGCACAACCGTGCCTCTCGCGGAAGCAAAACCGTGACTCTCGAGAAAGGAAAAAAAATAGAAAACGCATTTTTTCCGTTTCCAAGAGGCACGGCCGTGACTCTCGCGAAAGCAAAACCATGACTCTCGTGAAACAAAAAAACATGTTTTTTCGCACAAAAAAATTTCGAAATTTTTTGGTCGAAAAGCTAAGGAAGACCGGTGGAAAACCAAAACGTTGAAAAAACCCAAAAAAATTGTTTAAATAGCCGAAAACGCGTGTGGAAAAATAAAAAAAATAAAATCTGAAGGAAGTGCCCAGAGCGTGACATGTGGCAAATGGCTGAGAGCGCGCCAAGTGGCGCTGATCATTGCGAGGCTCCCGAAGGAGCGCTCGTTAACTAGTGGCTCCCCTAATCTGCCGATCTCTTTTCTTTTCTTTACTCCACCGAATGGGTCAAGCCCATCTCCTTTATCCGGGTCACAGCCCAACCACCCCTCTATTTTTCCTGGTCTCTATTTTCCTCATGGGCCTAGCTGAACTGGCCCAGCTCTCCCACCAAGCGAAAAACCCCTCTCCTTCCTATACATTCACAACTCACATAAGAGGAAACCTCAACAGCCACCATTCATTCTCTCCTTTTAATTCCATATAAACCCATTGGTTTCCAAAACTGAAAGGTCTTATTGTGCGCCTTCAACTCCTCTTCCGTTACCTTAGCAACCCTGCCCTCTCCCTTCCTCTTCCTCTCCAGAAACTCTCTCTCCAAAGAATGGTGCTCCATGGACACCGATGCTCGATTCCGATGATACGGATCATCTTCGTATGAACCCTCGTGCCAGAAGATTCTCCTCCATGCCGCAGCTCCATTCAGAGAAGAAAGGATTCAATCTGGTGACCACACGTGAACAATTTTAAATGCTCGTCAACACTGTTCATCGAGTTCGTCGCATCAACTCATCACACTCGGTGAGTTTCTATCCAGTTCCTTTTGCACGTGCACTAAACCATGTTCAATCTATCTCCTAGACATCCTAGTTCGCCCTATTTCTCGTGTTGGCCGCGCCAACCACGCCATGTTCATGAACTGGTTGTCATCCAATGCCATCACTTGTTTCTTTAGTTTCTATTCATCGTATGGCTTCATGACCAATAGAAGAAATATTCTCTATGGCCATAGAAACCCGTTGTTGGAATTATATTTTTTGTTGGGTCAATCTTTTTGGTTTAGGTTTTATCTAGTGGTTCTTGTTAATTGTAACAATAGTTTTTAATATAGTTCTATATGATTTTGTGTAGATAATTCCGTGCATCATGTAGTGGTGTGGTACATCTTGTAGTAGTTCTTGTGTATTACTACCATGTGTAGTAGTTGATCGGTTAACTTTTATGTTAGTATGATATTTGTATGTTCGTTATATGTCTAGGAGTCGCTCCTACTTACTCTAGATGTGACCGACTAGATTTGTTGTAAGGTTTATTTTATTTATTTATCTTATATTGGTACTTGTCTCAAGTGTTATTTTTGTAGCATGTAGCCTATCTTATGCATGCGTACAATATTTGGTGAACATTCGCCATGTTTGTAATTTTGTAGGATTATTCTAGGCTTTGGTTTGTTTATCAAATCCTGAAATACTTCATGTCTTATTTTAATTTTTTTTTTAGCTTGGTGATGTTTTAGATATAGTTTAGATATTACTGTTCTTCCATGTCGCATCCTTATTTTATTGTTTTGAAATCATGTCATTCCTACAACAGATGTTTATATATATATTTGTACATTTTGTTGGATAGTTTTGCTATGTTAGAGATCAAATGAAATGCCTTGTTGTTTGGAAATGAGTGCATTATAGTTCATTCTATAGAATATAATTTTCTAGTTATTCCTCTTCTTTTCTATATGTTTGGTATCCGGATTTCATGGTTGGATGCTTTATGTCATGATTCGTATTTGAATTGCTATATATAATTTATTCTTGTGACATAGAACTTAGTATGCTACATCTTGGTAATTATCATGTGTGATCATTTACCTTAGTTTATTACCTTGCCATGCTAGAACTTGTTCAAACATTGTATGCATGTTTTATTGTATGATTTCCATGTGTTATAACATTGCTAGGATTTACGATATGATGGTGTATATTGTTAGACCTTGCTTGGTAGAGATACATGCTAGTTGTGTATGATTTCATCTTGCTTGACAATACCATTCCATGATGTTGTGACTATGTAACTAGAGGATAGTGTGTGTATCAATTCATGTTATTCCTGCTTATGTAGCTTATGTCTTTACAAGTGTAAGTTGTACTTGGTAGAAATGCATGTTGTCTCTGTTATTCATGCTATGATATTTCATTGCTTGATTTGGTTGACGTCATGATCTAGTTGTTTACTTTCCTACAGGCTTAGTATGCTTCCTCGATGTGCTTATATGTCACAACTAGAATGTACGGTGGTGTGCTATTGCCATACTTGATAGTCGTGTTTGGTGATATCAACTAAATCTCATAGTTATGAGTTGTATTATATTAGTAGCATATTTTGGTATCTTGTGTGATGATCACCCATGCTTAGCATCATATCGGGTTTATTTTACTATTGCATTTGTTGTGTGCATGTCCTTTGTCATACCTATTATATCTAGTTATTGCATCATTGTATGTCTAGCCTTCATTCATGCAAGTGATCTTTAATGTCTTATTATGTTCCATGTGCTATAGTTGAGTACTTATAGTCTCCTGTGCTTCTTGTAGATGATTATCCTTGTCACATGTTAGTATTACAAGTGTTTAAATACTTGTTGCTATTACGAGTGTTTTAATACTTGTTGCTATGACTCGTCATATGCTTAGGAGAAGTCATATGTAATGTTATTTGAGTTGTACTTTCCTAATAGGCTTAGCGTGCACAACTAGTTATGTTATTACAAGCATGTGTAGATAATGCTGTCGCTGGTGGTTATTGGATATTTGTTTCCTCCTTATTTTAAAGAGCATGTACTGCTTTAGTGTCTTCTCATGATCACTTGCACATTTGGTGTCGTGCTATTAGTTAAGACCTATTCATGATTCTCGATTCACATGCCTTGTATGATGTGTGTCTTACTATTAATGGTTTGATTACCTTTCACCTTAGTGTTAGTTTGGCTTTTGTTGTGGAATGCTTGCTATTAGATGCTTGGTGGATTCATATCCTTTAGTTAATGTTTGATCATTATAAATATTTAGAGTTATCTAAATATTTATTTGTGGTTGATTATCGCTCTTAATCATATCATGTCTAGGATAGTTGTTCATCCTTTTGTTCCATGTGTTGTATAGTTTCTTGCTAATTGTTTGACAAATGATTTGATTTGATGTTATGTACTTGGTCTATTTTCTTTTAATAATGATTTAGGTCTAGACCTAGATCAATTCAATTCATTTTATTGAATGATGTTGTAAGTGCATCTAGTGCCACCCCTAGTTGGTTTTGGAGTATTGACGACAAACCTGGTTGAGGGACTAATGTGTTTGTGAGAATTGCAGGATAACACAGGTAGTAAGTCCCTCAATGATTCGGTTTTCCTACCGGAGATGACCCCTAAAAATGTATGAAGACATTGAAGACAAAGGTGGTATGTGAAGATATTCACATTGAAGACTATGACAAGAGAAGAACCTTGGTGAAGACTATGGAGCGCGAAGACTTAGTTGTTTCGTTGTTTCCTTTTCTTCTTTGTTGAGTCATAGGAACCACCGTACTGTTAAGTGGGGTCCAAGTGAACCAGTCAGAATGACTGAAGTGATGCTTAACCAAAATCCTATGTCTTCGAGCGAAGACAATGAGAGCAAATCTTATCCAGAGCTGGATAAGTCAGCTTTGCTTGTAGCCCAAGTAAAGTTGTCGTGTGTTGAAATCTGACCGTTGGAACACGTGTCAGTTCCTTAGTGACCCAGGGTCATTTCGGACAAATCAGGTCGGGTTGCCTAGTGGCTATAAATAGCCCACCCCCTACACCATAAATTGGTTGGCTGCTCAGAGTTAGTGCACGACTTTTGTCGTTTGAGAGCAACCCACCTCGAAGCCTTTGAGAGAGAAATCCTTGCGAGGACAAAGCCCTAACACCCAGAGCCAAAGAGTGTTAGGCATCACTGAAGTCTTCCTGTCTGTGTGATCTGAAGACTTATTACACTTGAGGACTGTGAATCCTCCAGCCGGTTAGGCGTCGCGTTCTGAGCATCCAAGAGTCATTGTGGATCGCCGGTGAACGAAGTCTGTGAAGGTTTGGAAGTCTACCTTGAAGACTTACCAGAGTGATTGGGCGAGGACTGGGTGTCCTTAGCTCAAGGGGAATAAGGTGAAGACGGTCTTCTGAGTTAATCTCAGCCTCCCTAACCAGACGTACAGTTGTCACAGCAACTGGAACTGGTCCAACAAATCATTGTCTTCAACGAGCACTGGTTCTATCCTTCCCATCTCTTTATTTGCAGTTGGTCCTTGTGAAGTCATTGCCTGTTTGCATTATCTTTTTGTCTTCACTGTGTGACTGCTTGTTCTGATTGGCTTCATACTATCTTCCATCCTGATCCATACTGCCTAGCTGCTATTAGTCTTTGTGCTTTCACTTCATTGAATACTTGACTATGGCTTGCCTAGTGTAGTCTACCTTCCTGCATGGTAATAGGTTTATTTCTATCGTTTGTCTTCGAAACTTCCATGTTTTGAAGACTTTCATAAAAATCACCTATTCACCCCCTCTAGTCGATCACTAGCACTTTCAATTGGTATCAGAGCAAGGTACTCCCTTGTTCTGTGTGATTCGGTTTAACCACCTGGAGTTTTAGCTATGTCGACTGCAGGGATAATCAAAGTCTCCGCTGCGTGCCCCGTCTTCGATGGAACTGAATATCCCTACTGGAAGAATAAGATGCGCATGCATCTTGAAGCCATTATGTCGACCTCTGGTATGTCGTCAAGAATGGCGTCCCAAGGCTGGTGAAGGTGTCACCGCTGCTGATGTCAAGAAGTTTTTCAACTGGATTCCACTGCCAAGAACATCATCTGTGGTCATCTGACCAAAGGGCAGTATGGCCGTGTGAGTGCTCTGGAAACATCTAAGCTAGTCTGGGACTGGCTCTCCAAGGTCAACGAAGGCGTCTCAACCCAGAGAGATCAAAGGATCAGTGTCCTTCGCAACCTCTTCAACCACTTCAAGAGAAACGACAATGAGAATGTTCAGCTCACGTTTGATCGCCTCACTGACATCACAAATGAGCTTCAAGCTCTCGGCGCTACTGAGAT
Organism: Triticum urartu; assembly: GCF_003073215.2. Lineage (NCBI taxonomy): Eukaryota > Viridiplantae > Streptophyta > Magnoliopsida > Poales > Poaceae > Triticum > Triticum urartu. Next base: position 546,283,365 of record NC_053025.1, on the reverse strand, counting down.
CACCAAGCATGAAATCGTCAAGACACTCCTGAGATCACTTGACAACTCGTTTGACACCCTAGCCCTGATGATTCAAGAACGCCCTGACTTCAAGAGACTCGATCCGTCTGACATACTTGAGCTCAACACACATGAGTTTCAGCTTTCTGAGAAAAGAGACATCTATGGTCCCAACTATGGCCGAACTCGTGCCTTGAAGGCAAAAGCTGTTTCCTCATCTGAAGAAGAATCTGACTGCAGTTCTGATGATCCTGAAGACATTGGAAAGGAGCTTGCTATGCTTGTGAAGAAGTTCCAAAAATTCACCAAGAAGAAAGGCTTCAGAAAGTCTTCACGATCCAGCTCAAGGAATGATGAAGCTTCTGCTCATGACTACAAGAAGAGAACATGCCACAAGTGCAAGAAACCTGGTCACTACATCTCTGAGTGTCCGCAGTGGGACAATGAGAACAAGAAGAAAGAAGAGCAAGGAATATGATTCTGACGACAAGAAGAAGAAGAAATACTCAAAGTCTTCTTCCAAGTCTTCCTCAAAGTCTTCATCACACAAGAAGAGCTCATCTGGCAAGGCTCGTGCGTTGTGCAAGGAAATGGATTCAGAGGAGGAGTCTGCTTCTGAGGAGGCAGGTGGAGTCTGAGGAGGAGTCCGATTCTGGCGTTGCAAGTCTGGCTACAGCCTACGTTGCCAAGTCCATCTTCAACACTGAAGACAATGACTTCGTCACCGACCGATGCTAATGACAAGGACAACTCCGCTCCCACCTATGCTTCATGGCACGCGGTGCCAAGGTAAACTCACGCAATACTCACTATCAAACATCCAGTGAAGATGACTCTGATTGTGTCCAAACCCAGCTACAAAACACTTGCTAAAATTGCAACTGAACAACAGAAAGCTATGGAACATATTCAAAAACTGTTAGACAAAAGCGATGACCTGTTAGATGCTGAAATGACTCGATCTCAGTCCTTAATTGAAGACATAAAAAATCTTCATGTTAAGTATGAGGAACTTGAAAGTCGTCATGAAACGCTCTCAACAACTCATGAAAAGCTTTCCTATGATTATCTTCAAAGGAAGCAAGATCTTGAGAAATTGAGAGCGGCTCATGAAGATCTTCAAAAGGAAAACGAGTCACTTCGCGCCAAACAGATCAGTCCCGCTCAGGAAGGATTTGAACCACCATGTCTTAAATGCATTGAGCGTGATAACGCTACTTCTGTTGCTGATGTTCTACTGCTGCTACTGTTGCAATATCTTCAACTGTTGATGTGGTAACTAACCCCTCTGCTGAGGATGCCACTGCTATTGCTGATGAAAATGCTAGGTTGAAGACATTGCTTGAAACAGGGATGTACAAAAGTCTCAAAGGGCATCAGACACTATGTGATGTCCTCAAAAGGCAGATCCTGAACCGAAACCCTAGGAAAGAGGGTGTTGGGTTCGAAAGGAAAATGAATGCTGATGGCTCTTACTGGAAACCTGAGCAGTACCCCAAAACCACATGGGTTGCTGCAAAGGAACCTTCAGTGGATCCATCCACCCTATCTGGCTTCACTTGTGCTAATCCCATTGTCATTGATGAATCCTTTGATGCAAACTATAAACTGTTTAAGAATCAGAATGGTGAAGTGTTTGCCAGGTATATTGGTACTAACTGCAGGTATGGGCCACCTATGAAGAAGGTCTGATGCCGAAAAAATGTCTGGAAAATCTTCCTGTGTATGTCGTCATGACACCACAAGTGAAGAAGAAAAACCCCAGACCACGAGCCTCATATGGTCCAAAGGCTTCATACAGACAGAGGACTCACCTGAGTCGCACTAACGCAAATGTTTTGCAGGGAAACCATACTCAGGCCTATGAATATGAGCGCGTTTCATCAAACCGCCATGTTCATAAGACCAAGAACTACTCTGCTTATTCTTATGAGTACTATTGTCCACCTGCAAGACTATTTGCTAGGGCTCAAAGCCAAAGTTCTCAGATGCTGCACTTAGACTCATTGCTTCGAAGCCACCCTTGAAGATGTGGGTGGCTAAGAAAGCTTAACTCTCTTTTGCAGGGAAAGGTCTCCAGCCGAAAATCAAATGCATCTGAAGCTATTGCTGGGGACCTAACATCTTGTAGGGCGCAAGATCAAATGCCCAAATGGTCTTATATGTATTTTGTTCCTGAGTCGCTTGCCTACTTTGTCCTATCAGTCCTAACCTCGATCTGCATTAATAATCCTCTTGCTCATCAAATGTGTATGCTTCACAATGCTCTTCGTGAAGCCTATCCCCCTAACTGCATTGTAGGGTATGACACCAGCTGCTTCAGAATGGATTATTGATAGTGGATGTACTAATCACATGACTGGCAAACAAAGTCTTCTCATGGACTCAACCCTACGTCCGTCTAACAAAAGTCACATCACATTTGCTGATACTGGTAAAAGCAAGGTATTGGGTCTAGGTAGAGTTGCAATCTCAAAGGATCAGCACATGGATAAAGTGATGCTTGTTGAATCCCTTGGTTTCAACTTAATGTCTGTCTCAATGCTTTGCGATTTGAAAATGATTGTGATATTTGGAAAATATCATTGCCTTGTTTTAATGGAATCTGACAAGTCTCTAGTCTTTGAAGGGTATCGGAAAGATGATTTGTACATGGTAGATTTCTCAGCAGGACCACAGCTTGCCGTATGTCTTCTTGCAAAAGCTTCAGAGTTGGCTCTGGCATCGGAGGCTAGGGCATGCTGGCATGAGGAACTTGCATACTCTTGCAAAGAAGAAGCACGTCATAGGCATCGAGGGCGTCAAGTTCAAGAAGGATCACTTATGCGGTGCCTGCGAAGCTGGAAAGATGACGAGGGCCAAGCATCCCTCGAAGACAATCATGACAACGACTCAACCCTTCGAACTGCTACACATGGACCTCTTCGGCCCTACTCACTACTACCCTTACTACTACTGCTTGTCTCTATGGCTTCGTCATTGTTGATGATTATTCAAGATATACATGGGTGCATATAATCCTCTACAAGACTGAAGTGCAGGATGTCTTCAGACGCTTCACCAATCGAGCCATGAACAACTATGGCGTCAAGATCAAGCACATCAAGTGACAATGGCACTGAATTCAAGAACACCGGCCTCGACACTTATCTTGATACATTGGGCATCACTCATGAGTTCTCAGCTCCGTACACGCCTCAACAGAATGGCATCGTGGAACGCAAGAACAGAACACTCATTGAGATGGCTCGGACGATGCTCGATGAATACAAGACTCCAAGAAAGTTCTGGCCTGAAGCTATTGATACTGCATGCCATGTCATCAACCGTGTTTATCTTCACAAGCTTCTGAAGAAAACATCCTATGAACTCCTCACTGGTAAGAAGCCAAATGTCAGTTACTTCAGAGTATTTGGTGCTAGGTGCTGGATCAAGGATCCACATCACACTTCAAAATTTGCACCGAAAGCACATGAAGGTTTTATGCTTGGTTACGGAAAGGATTCGCACTCCTACAGAGTCTTCAACCTCTTTCACTATAAAGTGGTTGAAACTGTGGATGTGCGGTTCGATGAGACTAACGGCTCGCAAAGAGAGCACCTGCCAAATGTGCTAGATGAAATTCCACCCAGTGAATCCATCAAGCTTATGGGAACTGGAGAAATCATATCGTCTGAAGTACAGCCTGAAGAGGAACTTATCATCTCTGCATCCAATCAACCTGAAGACAATGATCAGCCTGAAGACAATCCTTCAAACGATGAAAATGATCAGCAAGAGCAAAATCTTCGTCCAGTTCATCCTCGTGTTGCAAATGAAGTACAGATTGAGAAGATAATTGATAGCATCAATGCACCTGGTCCACTCACTCGTTCAAGGGCAACACACTAGCAAATTTCTGTGGGCACTTTGCATTCGTCTCAATATCTGAACCCAAGAAAGTTGATGAAGCCTTCATGGAACCTGAATGGATTCAAGCTATGCAAGAAGAGCTTCAACAGTTTGAGCTAAATAATGTATGGGAACTGGTAAAGCGTCCTGATCCTCGTAAGCACAATATCATAGGCACTAAATGGATATATCGCAACAAGCAAGATGAGCATGGTCAAGTTGTCAAAAACAAGGATCGTCTCGTTGCTCAAGGATACACTCAAGTTGAAGGAATTGATTTCGATGAAACATTTGCTCCTGTGGCTAGGCTTGAAGCTATATGCATACTGCTAGGCTATGCAAATCATCATGACATCCTTCTGTATCAAATGGATGTGAAGAGTGCTTTTCTCAATGGCAAGATTGAAGAAGAAGTGTATGTTGCACAACCGCCTGGCTTTGAAGATCCAAAACATCCTGACATGGTTTACAAGCTCAACAAGGCACTGTATGGCCTCAAACAAGCCCCTCGTGCTTGGTATGACACACTCAAAGACTTCCTCAAGAGCAAAGGCTTCAAACCTCGTTCCCTGGATCCCACTCTCTTCACGAAGACATATGATGGTGAACTGTTTGTGTGCCAAATATATGTGGATGACATTATCTTCGGCTGCACTAATCAGAAATACAGTGATGAGTTTGGATACATGATGCAAGAGCAATATCAGATGTCCATGATGGGTGAGCTGAAGTTCTTCCTTGGTCTTCAAATACGGCAGCAACGCAACGACATCTTCATATCTCAAGAGAAATACCTCAAAGATTGCCTGAAGAAGTTTGGAATGCAAGACTGCAAGGTTATACGACGCCAATGCCTACCAAGAGTCATCTGGATTCTGACGCCAATGGTAAAGAGTTCGATCAAAAGGTATACCGCTCCATGATTGGTTCTTTGCTTTATTTATGTGCATCTAGGCCAGATATCATGCTTAGTGTTTGCATGTGTGCCCGATTCCAAGCGGCACCAAAGGAATCGCATCACTTAGCTGTGAAGCGAATTCTTCGATATTTGGCTTACACCCCAACACTAGGATTATGGTATCCAAAGGGCTCAGAGTTTGATCTAGTTGGATTCTCGGATGCTGATTATGCTGGTGACAAGGTGGATCGCAAGTCTACATCAGGCACATGTCACTTTCTGGGACGATCACTTGTGTGTTGGTCTTCAAAGAAGCAGAACTGTGTATCTCTCTCCACTGCTGAATCTGAATACATTGCTGCTGGATCTTGCTGCGCTCAGCTTCTATGGATGAAGCAAACACTCATAGACTATGGCATTCATCTGAAGCAAGTGCCACTCTACTGCGACAATGAAAGCGCCATCAAGATCGCCAACAACCCAGTTCAGCACTCGAAGACAAAGCACATTCAGATCCGTCATCACTTTCTCAGAGATCATGTCATGAAGGAAGATATTGATATCATTCACGTCAGCACTGAAGAGCAACTGGCAGATATCTTCACAAAGCCCTTGGATGAGAAAAGGTTTTGCAAGTTGCGGTGTGAGCTAAATATCTTGGAATCCTCAAATGTCCTGTGATCATGCACACATCCTAACACTTATGCATGTTGATGACTTAGATGTGCAAACACACGAAGTAACGTATATCTTCAACTAATGAAGACTTACACTCTAAGTGTGAATACATTAACGCGGAATTCTCTCTTGAG
>NC_053025.1:546236731-546276764 GCF_003073215.2 Triticum urartu | reverse complement strand
TGTCCCGACCAAATACCATAAACCGTAAGGTGATGGTTTCCTTCACCATGCTTGTGTGTTGGACCATCTAGAACGAGAGGAATGCTAGAGCTCTTACGAAAAAATCACTGCCACCTTTCTACATCCTAAAGATTATTCAAGATGAGGCCAAGATTTTGTCACCGCGGGAGCTACGCACTTGAGCAAGATCATGCCACGAGAGTAATTATGTATGTAATTTAATTACCTTTGGCGGCTATGTTGTGGAGCCGATAACATGTATTTTTCAGAACTCCTTTATTAATGGTGGTTGGGGCTCTTTTTTCCCATGTCATTCTTTAATGCATGATAGGCACGTTCATGCGTATTCGAAAAAAAGAGAGACAAACTGCCTAGGTTTCCAAAAAAGGGACCATCTGTCTGCCTATTGTTTTAAAATGCAACATGTATCCCAACTAATTATGCAATTACTCATTTTTTATGTCAACAAAAGTTGCTAGCAGATGATTTGTTTCACAACATTTTAATGAGGTTGTAGCATCTTGATAGGGATTGAATTAAGATTTTCTGTCATCAGAAAATGTGAGGCCATGTACTTAGTGAATGGGAGACACAGAATTCCAGAGCAACGGCTCGGTATAGTTTGACCCCGCGTTGGTCCTGTCTATTGTGGCACTAGATTTCGTGTTATCGCATCTTGGATCTCACCAAAGAACATGTTATTAGTGGTGATGGATTCGTTTACTTATGCGCTAAACTCTGTACGCACGTGCGGGATCACTTTTACTTCCACTGATTGCGTTGATGAAATGACGCAACGTACATATGTACACCTCAACTGTCAGAAAGTCACAATCATAGCCCGTGTTTAGATCCGTGTCATCAACTAATTCCATGTGGCCCAGCAGGTTAAAGCATTGATCCTTATCTGCCTCTTTCTCAGCATCATTAATCCATGCCAGGATATCGGTTTTCACCTTCCCCATAGATTGATCTAATTGGGCCCGCACGGGAGGAAAGTGGGCATTATAGGACTGTTGCATGCCATCAGCATCAATCGGTTTACTTTGGGCTCTAGTAGTTTTTGCACCATCTCCTGTAATAACACTTGTTATGCCGCTTGCCTGCTTATTTTTAGATATTGTCCGCTCTAATTTTGGTTTTCCAATTTTGGAAACCACTAAATGATGAAGTAGATAATTTGACATGGTGGAATTCATCGCTATTTTGGACATTACGATAACTTTCGGCATGTCGAGTAGGATGAGACATATATTATTTTCCTTAATTTGTGGTTGGAAAGGAGAAGATACTAAGTAGAGAAGAAATGTTCAAATTATTAGCTTTCTTACATATTGGATGCAAGTCTGCCAACTGTAGCAGCTTGCTCTCCAAAAAATTGTCTTTTTAAGTGATTTACCCTTGCAATACCCTAGGTTTTTAATTAGTGCATATATACAAGTATATTGTTAGAGTGATGTCGTTTAGTTAAAGGATACTTAAATAGTTCGATACCAACCAACACATCAAGCAATAACCTGAAGACCAAGCTATGGGTCGGGATGGGGAACCCTTGCAGTGAGACTGATATGGCTCTCTTCTACGCTTCCACCGTCACCACCGTGGGAAATGTAGGGAAGACAAATTTTTGGAACGCATCATGGTTGCTTGGTAAGAGTCCGAAGGACATCGTCCCTCTCGTTTTCGCATCCTCCAAGCGAAAAAAATGGGCGGTGCGCGATGTGATGCGTCACAACGCTTGAGTATACAAGATCAACCCTTCCGCCATTCTCATGGTGGATCACATCATTCATCATGTGGATCTTTGGATTAGGCTGGATCAGTTCCAATTTCGCACGGATGTTGAAGACGATATTTCTTGGAAGTTTGATGCAAATGGAGAGTACTCTGCGACGTCGGCTTACATGATTCAATTGCCGGGATCCACGTCCACCATCATTACCAAACCATTTGGAAAGTTTGGGGCCCTCCCAAGGTTAAGTTCTTCTCCTGGTTGGCACTTTACGGTACGATCTGGATGGCGGACAGACTGCAAAAGAGAGGATGGGACAATTGTGGCTTTTGCACACGGTGCAAGAGGGCCAACGAGACTACCCCACACCTATTCTACAAATGTCGGTTCACAATGCATGTTGGGAGGATAGTGAGGGATTGTCTAGGGCTTGGAGAGCTTGAGATGGACCGATGGGGGACCGAGCAAAATGTAGATGGTGGACCAGCATGTCCCGACCAAATACCGCAAACCGGAAGGCGATGGATTCCCTCACCATGCTTGTGTGTTGGATCATCTGGAACAAGGAATGCTAGAGTTTTTAGGAAAAAATCAACGCCGCCTTTCTACCTCCTAAAAAAGCTTATCCAAGATGAGGCCAAGCTTTGGGTCACCATAGGAGCTACGCACTGGAGCAAGATCATGCCGTGTGAGTAATTCTGTATATAGTTTACCTTTGACGGCCTATGTTGTGTAGCTGATAACATGTACCTTTTAAAACTCCCTTATTAATGAAAAAGGCAAGCCTTTTGCCTCGGTTTTTAAAAATAATACCCTTAAGACAGCCAGCACATCTGTTTGCCTGTTGTTTTAATATGCAACATGTATCCCAGCTAACTAAGTTGTTACTCATTTTTTGTCAGCAAAGTTGCTACTATCACATGATTTATTTTCACAACTTTTTAATGCGGATGTATCAGCTCGATATAATGACTAAACTAAAATGTTCTGCTATCGCAAAAGGCGAGGCCATGTACTTGGTGAAAGGGCGACACTTAGTTCCAGAGCAACGGCTTGGCATTTTATTTTACTTTTGAATTATGGCTCGGCATAATTTGACCTCGCGTCGACCCTGTCTATGGTGGCACTAGATTTCGTGCCATCGCATCATTGGACATTGTCGCCAGAGAGAGAGAGAACGTGTTATTAGTGGGTGATGCATTCGTTTACTTACGTGCTAAGCTCTGTACTACGCACGTGCGGCATCACTTTTACGTCCCCTGATGGAGTTGATGAAGTGACACCACGTACATATGTAAATGCGCAGAAAACAAACGCACATCCCAAAGGGCGAATGGGATGCTTACACGGCGACAAAACCCAATGATTTCCTCCCCTGCCCTGCATCTGCATGCACACCACGAAGCTCGTACGGCCGGCGTGCGATGGATGGATGGCCTTTTCCCATTTCGCGACACCGGAGCTCCATGCCTCTTATGGACGGCATTCATCTCGCACCTACGCTACGTTAGGTGGGCGCAGTACGCGCCCCACGACAACCAGCGCGGTCGTGGCGTACAGTGCAATATTCCCGGGCGTACGAGCCAAACGAACCAACGAACGACCGAACGATCGGCCTGCCCGGTCAAACGGACGAGCGAAGCTAAGCTCTGCACAGTGGGGCGTCAGGCGCCCCATCTGCGATTGCATCCGCCACCATCAATTCGTCGTCGAGCTCGCACAGTGCCGGAACTCGGGAAAGGTACGGCCATGAGCCGCGTATATACTCAACAGTGGCGGTGCATTGAGTTGGATGGATGGATGGATGGATGCCACTGATTACTCGATATGCCGTCGCAATTATATGGCCGGCCGGCGACCGCACACCTGCACGGCGCAAACTGCTTACAGGGACGAAAAACAGGGGAGAGCGCCAGGGTGAGCAGCATCTAGACACACATTGACACATGCATACATCTGGTAGTAACTGCATGTGTGCATGATAATATCTGAGACGGCTGGCTCTCGATCGCCATCCGCGTCGCATCTCTCTTTTCTGTCCCGTCGATTCCATGGCTGGTATGGATCCATCGGCTCACAGCCGCCTACCAGTTCTTTTCTTCTCTTCTCTGTCAGAAAAAGGAAAACGAACTAGGCTCCTACAAAATCTCCACGGCTAAATCCAAAACCTTCCTATCTAAACCCCTAGCTTAGCTCTAGCTCTCTCTGGCTGGTCGGGTTACGGTCGCTGCCGAGTCAATCACACCTCTCTGGGGTCCACGAAGATGGACTGCCCGGGCGCCGACTTGGCCCAATCCCAGCCGTCCGCGTCGGGCTCGCCGCCTCCCAGCCGCTTCATGCACCACAGGTCCTCCGCGCACGACAGGCTGCGCCAGTGCGGCAGCCGCCGCCGGAGCGGGTCCAGCGCCGCCACCTCCACCGCCACGGCCGCCGCCCTCCCGCGCGCCCTGTTCACGAACGACACGTACAGCGCCTTCGCGGCCAGCGCTGCCTCGTCGCCTTCGCCGCCCAGGCCGTACGCGAACCAGCCCGCGAACGGCCGGAAGAAGTCCGGGACGGACGGCACGCGCATCCACTTGGCCGCGCGATCCAGCGCCCGGCTCGCGGCGGCTGCCGCGCGGCGGAGGCGCGAGGCCCCGCGCATCTCCAGCCGGAACACGCCGCCGCAGTCCCACAGGCTCGCCACGGCCCACGACGCCGGCGGCGAGGCCAGGAAGTGCTCCACCCCGCGCCACCTGAAACCGTCGTCCACGACGGCCAGGAACGTGCCGAGCGAGAGCCTGTTGCCGAGGACGGCGCCGATGTCGGCCGGGAAGAGCTCGACGTGGCCGAACCGGCGGCGGTACAGCCGCTCGGCGTCGCGCGCGTCCAGGGGCAAGACGGCCGCGCGGCGCGGCGCCCGGAGGCGGTGCGCGTGCACGGGGTGCACGAGGAGCGACGGCGTGCGGAACTTGGAGTAACCGCACCGCCCGGTGAAGAGCTGCACAGACGCCTCGTTGGACTTGTCCGTGGCCATGTACGCGTACTCGGCGCCCATCAGCGCGAACCACCGCTCCAGATGCCCTACCAGCCGCAGCGCCACGCCCATCCTCCTGCAACCGCCGATCACGCGCGGCGCCATTAATTAGTACGTAATTCTTCGCCACGCACACGCCGAATCAATGCCACAGCGTACTCGGGCGGGCGGGCGCTCATGAGTGTCACGGACGGGGAGAAGATGAAATCAATTCAATTCAAGTCAATTCAATTGTGTTTTACCTGTGGGAAGGTGAGACGCGGAGGCCGAGAATGTAGCCGACGCTGGCGAAGGCGGGCGCGCCGGGGCAGCTCTTCCCCGTGGCCACGGACTTGACGGTGCCGCGGATGAGCCCGACGATGCGGCCGGGCTGGGCGGACGTCTCAGCTACCTTCCATGTCAAAATCAACACAGTTGAGGATTAAAGCAACCCACTACCAGCCGCAATCGATGGAAATCAGCTCGCTGCTCGTCTGCCCTCGCGACGTGTAAGTGTAACTGTGCACCCAAGCAGCAAGCCGGAGCAGATAGACAGCAGGCACTTACCAGCATGAGATACGCCGGCGAGTTGCGAATGCGGGCGACGGGGTCGCCGAGCAGGTCGGCGTGGAGCGACATGCCGCCGGGCTGGCCGACCTCGCACTCGCGATCGACGGCCTCGGTGCCGGCGCGGTCCGTCGACGGGCTGTACTCCCGGATGATTACCCTCGGCTTCCCCTCCGCATCTTCCATGGCGCTCGAGCTCGACTGTAACCGTATACCGTATCCCTACGACTCACTCATCCGCAGCCAGCTTCACCCGGTCAGCGGTCATGTCGACGACAGGCCGGCGGGGAGGAGGGAGGAGGGGAGGAGAGGAGAGGAGAAAGCGGCGCGTGGATGCAGTCGCAGGGAGGGCGGAGCAGTTAGCGCGCGTATATATAGTGGCGGAGCCTCCGTTTGAATTCTTTTCCTATCCTTGGCCTCCCCGCACCATAATAATCTCTAAAAATTCCTATCCCTTGGGCTCCGCGGCTGGCAGACCGGAATTAAAAACCGAAGAGGATTTTAGGGGCCTAAAGCTAAAATAATAACTCACGCGCGCGCTGATCGCTCCTCCTCATAAACCAGGAAAAGAAAAAGTGCAGACATGCTTAGCCGTCGCGCGACTGGAAAGGCGGCGATCAAGCGGCAAGGAGCATATGACTGCCAGTCGAAAAGAAGAGGCCCAACCCGAACGAGCCGCCCCGCCTTTTGGTTTTCCCAGCGAGTGGAGCCCGCCGCCGCCGCCGTCGTAAAAATAAAAATGGAGAGTGGAGCACATGATTGGGGGTTTACGGCAGCAACGGCGTTTAAGGCGCCGTGAAATTAAGATGGCATTAAGGTGGTCTTTGGATAGTGGGAGGGGGGGAAACTGCCGCTTTACACCTGGCTCTGCTCTGCTCTGGCTCTGCTCTGCTCTGCTCTGCTTGCCGCTCTTTCGGCCATCACAAAAGGCCAGCCTGTTTAGCGGCGTTACAACACTAACAACGGTCGGTTTTACCGTGACGCACGCACGTGAGCGCTAGTGGATCGGAAGGAATATGGTTTTCTGAGTCGGTCGTAGGGCAAGGCCAGCATTGCGACCGATCCCTCCCCCCCTGAACCTGAACCCAACTCGCCCAATAGTTAAGGTTATCCGGCGAAGTCAGAGTGGATTTTGGCGAGGCGGCCAACTTGTAGATCTTCCCTTCCCAGGTGATTCGTCCTTTGTTTTATCGATTCTCTTCTGTGCCGACAGAAACACGGCCATGTTCTACAAACTGCCCCGAACTGTTCCCGTATTACCAGGAGCACAAGATGTTGGCGAGTACTACCAGGGAGTCTCCCGCGCAAAAGAATACAAGATGTTGCAACTATCACCTTTTCCACGCTGCTGGTGCTAAAACGCCAAGGCATCTCAGTTTCCTTTAGAGTTTTCGAATGGTATTACTGCTCTCTTTTTTCTTTAGAGTTTTCGAATGGTATTATTAGCGGTGGCCCACATGTCAGTAGGTGGAAGTGGAGGAGGCAACGAGTGAGTCGCGCGGTGGCTTTTATTTTGTTACCAAAAAAGCCAGCAAATTACAAACATGGGTCTCACATGTCAGTGTGACATGAGAGAAACAACAGTAAAATAATTTGAGACCACCCGGACAAGAGTTGCTTAGGACGTGTTTGGTTGCCTGCATTAGGCCCAGCCTGGCCCGTGCGGAAAAGATTGAGCCCGTTTGGTTGGTTGCATTTACTGTTGGGCCTGCACAGCACGAAACTTAAAGCATACTTGGTCCTGGCTCGTTGGAAACGCTCGGATCGGCAGTTCCTAGCGAGCCAGGTTGAGGCGAGCGCACATGGTGGGCCACTTGCACGAGGGGAGATGGGAGGGATACGAGCTGGTATGCAGCATGTGCGTGCTTATCTTCTCCTACCTCCAGTAACATTCTCTCTAATTTTGTTCTTCCTAGCCCCTTCTGATCTACACAACAGTGCTTCGATTCGAGGTAAGCTATCCACCAGGCCGAACTCTACTTTATTTACATTCATGTTTTTTTTTGAGAAATACACTCATGAGCTAGAAGGCTATATACGGCATGCCAACATGCCTCTTCAATTTTTATTTTTATTTTTTATAGATGGCGCTCCTATGGGTCCGCACAAGTTTTCTTCTCATTTTTTCAGGCTTAATTATATATACTTCTTGGCATTATTTTTCACATTTAAAAAAGAAATATAAGAAAATTTATAATTGTCAAAAAACTTAAAGAAAATGATATTGCATTTCTAAAAAATGTTTGACATGTTTTTGTGAAAATGTTTCACATGTATTAAAATTTGTAAAACGTTTTGAAAAAATGTTCAACATGCATTCAAACTATGGACAACGATCATTTCAGAAATGCACAACATATTTTTAGAAAATATTCAGCATGTATTCTAAAAAACTGAAGTAAAATTATTCTTGCATTTCTGCAAACATGATTATTATTATATCACACAATAATCTTTAATACACGTTGGACAATTTTTAAAATACAACATTGTCAATTTTATTAATGATATTGTACTTTAAATATCATGTCAATCCAACGATTTAGACTGCTTCAATGTCGAGCGCTCAACACGTTTAGCGTGCGGTTAATTTCATGCCAAATATAGTGTTAATCACATAATAACGCACACATAATATCCTACTTAATATCCGCATGCATTTAATATACTTCCAAATTAACAAGCATTGCACGTACACATTGACTAGTCAGGAAAAATGCATAGCAATTGGACTATAACTCTATATATATTGCTTTCCAGATAATAGTCACACGCAAAACATAGTTCAGTAGATTGTCCAGCTCTGGTTCGAATTCCCTCCAACCAATTTATTTTTATATGTTATTTCTCTCTAGCATACTTTGTTTTAGGATCTTCTCTCTGGCATACTGACATGTTGAAACCTAAGGTGTATGGGGCCGGTATGGGTACCAGTGATAATTGACATGTTACTAGCGGAGTGGCAGTTTATAGCCCATGCCACTGATACTTTGGGTAAATGTAGTTTGTGTATAGTCATGTTTTACCAGTGACCCACACGTCAAAGAACTTAGACTACGTTGCCCCTTGCGGGATCATAACACTCACTAACTTTTCTGTCCACCGTGGCATTTCTCTCTCGCTCGTGGGGTTACGGAGGGAGGAGGAGCATATTGCTGGGAATTCAAAATGATACAACCAAAAATTTATTGTCTGTTTGTCGTTTCATTATTGATAATCTTTGTTCTATAGAATTTGACCCTTTCGATTTTTCTGCGAAGGATCTTTGCACCAGGGCCGGGATCCTTCCATGCAATAGCCAAGGAGACCTCTACATCTTTCCATCATTCGTGGTCAATCATCATGTTCATGGACTCCTCGCCACCACCTCCACCGAGTTTTGGCATCGTCGCGCTTAGGACATCCAGGACGTACGCCATGTCCCAACTTCATAAACAATCTGTTGTTTCTTGTAATAAAGCAGACTCACGTGTTTGTGATGCTTGTCAACTTGGCAAGCACGTACGTTTACCCTTTGCTAGGTCATCATCAATAAGCATTGAATCTTTTAAGTTAATTCATTGTGATCTTTGGACTTTCCAATTCCGAGCAATTCAGGTTTCAAATACTATCTTTCCCCGTAAAAAATGAAAATAAAAAATTCAAATACTATCTTATTATATTGTTGATGATTTTCACATTTTAGCGGACCTTCCCTCTCCAACAAAAGTCTGACACCGCTGCCATCCTTCTCAATTTTGTCGCGTACGTTCGGACACAATTCTCTTGTCCTCCTGTTGCTATGCAAGCTGACAATGGCACCGAGTTTCTTACTCCATTGTCACCATCTTCTTCACCTCTCACGACATTCGCCTCCGTCTCTCTTGTCCCTACTCTTCTGCTCAAAACGGCAAAGCTGGACGAGCTATTTGCATGATCAACGACATCGTCCGAACCCTTCTATTAGGGCAGAAGCCCTCACACAGCTACCCATCTCGTCAACATTCGCCCTTCCCAAGCTATAGACTTCGCCATCCCCTATATTCGCTTATATGACACTCCGCCTGATTACGCCGCTCTCCGTGTCTTCGGTTGTTTATGCTACCCAAACCAATCCGCCACTGGCAAAAACAAACTCTCTCCCCCCGCTCGGTCGCATGTGTGTTTCTTGGTTATCCTGGTCAGCACAAAGGATATTTCACACAAAAAAAACCCGAGTATTCCATAGCAATAAAGGAAAACATGCGAATTCTAAATAAAATGGTAAAAAAAACATTTGGGATTTTTATAGAATTCCATGGTGCTATGGAATACTTCTATTTATCGGTTTGCGGTTTTAACATTCCAAGAACAAGTAATAAATTTACCAAAATAAGCATTGCTTTCCTTGGTCCTTTAGTTAGCGAAATTATTGACCCAAAACTACACGCATCCCCTATAGTACACCGGACGGAAATAATGAGGCAACAGAAATGAAATGTGCACCTCCGATCCCACCTGAGCAGCACGTGGCACGTTTATTCTCCGTCCTTGCAAAGCAGCCATGGATTCGGGGTGCACATTCCGGATAGAAGCAAGGGGACAAGGGGGGTCATTTTTTCTACGGCGAAAACAACCGCAGCGATCCTGGTCGAGGTCCCGGGAAAAAAAGAGGCACCGGTTGTGTCTGGAAGTGGATGGACCTAGACCACCACAAATGCATCGTCCAGCGGTTGACAAGGAGGCGCCTGGCTCCCGTGTCGAGACAGACAGGCCCGGGGCGGGATCGATGGCTTGTCACGGCTTCATTATTTGATGCTGCTGGTGAAAGGACATGTGAGGCCGGCGAGCAGAGCAGCGTGCGCACTGCGCCGGAACCAGCCGGCCGTATCCGATGCGCGCTGCGCTGCGCTAGGGCGGAGGCTAGCTAGCTACGGAATCGTCTGCCTGCGCGCGCGCGCGCGACCGGAGCAGCGGCATCCAGGGGAGGAGGGGCCGGGCCGGGCCGGCCGGAACATCCATCCGATACAGTACAGGATGCCGATCCTGCTCCATCCATCGGAAAACGACGTATCCTTGCTGCCGCTGGTTCCGTCTCGGGCTCTTGGTCGCGGCGCGTGTACGCGGGGAGTCGCCCCCAGCGCGCGTGCCGAGCAGCGCCAATGCCGGCGTCGACGTGCTACGGCGGCTCTCGTTGGAACCTAGTGCCGGGCCGCTGTGGTGACCCGTCATTTCATGAGGAAAATCCACCTCGCCAATGGCGGTACTCATCCGGCGCGTGCAGATAACGCGCGGCCTCGTTCTCTTCCCCGCCGTAGGAAAGCAAGCCCGGTTTACAAGTGGAAAGGCGAGCGGTGTCCGATAGTCCTGTGGCGAGATTCAGTTTTGCGGCCTGTCCAGTGGACCCACCCTTTCACTTCACGCCACTACGCCAGAGTGAGACGTCAGCACGAGTGAGTGAGAGCACTAGCCTCATAGTCTTCTGTATGTATGGGACTTCTCTGCTTGACGTACGGGCGGAGAAATATCGACAGTTCAGTTAGCTTGCAGTTTTTTTTTCATGGTAATACATGTCGCATTCATATCATAAAGATCAAAATACAAGTCATGTAATAATCGATACGACAAAATTAAAAAAATAGCAGAATATCTCTGAGCTTGACACCAACACCCGTCATCTGCCTCCGACACCACCACGGCAGCTACCAAAAAAAGATACATCGACCGTTCAGTTAGCTTGCAGTTTCCTCGCCCGTGTTCCACTGAACCACCCGGTAGTAAATACACGGGCCAATGTCGACATAAAGATGGCGTAGAAACATGCAACGTGCGAAACCACATAGCAAAAGCGAAGAAACACGGAAAAGCGAAAAAAATAATATGCATCAAAAGAGGGAGCGGAGCGTGCTCGTAAGTGTAAGCGATGCACCGGCGGCGCCACCTCTGTCGCGCTGCAGCCGCCGTTTCGGGTAACTGGCGGCGCGCGCGACGGCTGCAGATGGGGGCCGCCGGTGGACGAGGACAGGACGGCAGACACCGAGACGTGCCGTCGTGGGCTCTGGACCGCAGTTGCACTGTATGGGTACGGGCGGCGCCGTAGGCCCCTGGCTAGCGGTAGACCGAGCTACCCGCCGGTTTGCCGCCGTAGGTGGGCCCCCAAACTGTTATGGACAGGTCCATTTGCATTTTGACCTACTATACGGCAGCAATACTAGCTCGATTATACACACGCTACCCTGAAGAACAACAAAACTCGATTAGACGCACGGGCACACTTAATCTCTGATTGATTTTCACAGGTCCAGGGGTGTTTTCTTTTGCCGAGTTCACATCGTACGAATACGAGTTTAGCCGCGAAAAATGTTGAGTTCACATGAAGAAGAGTGCTTGTCAGCTTCTTCACTTTCCTGTGGAGATTGCAGAAGAGCTAGCGAAAGGAGCCAAGGAATCAGGAGAGAAGAGAGCGGATCCACACACATGGACGGGAGAATTTATGCCTGCCGTGGGGGCCGGGGAAGGCCGCTTTACGTGTTGTACATTCCAACTGGGACAGGGAGAGTGGATCGAGAGAAGGACGCCGACCGGCGGTGGCGCGCTGAAAGCAACGGCGGCCGGGACCGGCGATCGACCAGAGCTACCCGCGTCGCCGTCCGCGACAAGGACAAGGACGGCTCGCACGCGCGGCCAGATGAGACGCCACGGCCGCAGCGGGCTGTGGTCTGTGGACGTGTGTCATGGCCCATATGTGCCGATGTGCGTCCTTGTTCTTGCGTGAAACTAACCATTATTTGCTGACCTCGACGGGGCGCGCCTCGCGTCGACACCTCACCGCCCGCTCGATCCGCGTATCCGCACACGTCGCCGTGTCCGCTTGCCCGCCGGGATAAACATCGCCGGCTGGTGTTGCGTGTGCTACAATGTCTGCATGCGTGCATACGTCACCGGCCGGCCGGGACATTTTAACTCGGTGTTTACAGAGTCTGTTTCGGTTAATTCCTAGCTAGCTCTACTTGCCTTTTTCGGCGCGAGTTCTAGCTAATTTAACTAACTTGCGATTTTCACGTGATCGCTAGCACTACAACAAACTTGTTAATACATGACAGACTCAGACCGTCACGGATGTGCTCAAAACCATCATGGAAGGGCGTCCATGACGGATTTGAAATCCGTCATGTATATCGCGTCATAATTTGTCCACCACACAGTCCATGACGGATATTGGCCGTCATGGATCCATGACGGATTTTGACTGTCACAGGTGAGTACTTAACGGACGCGCTCATAACAACGTTAAGATGCATTCCACGTCATCATCTAACGTGGCGGCCTCCGTGAATCTGAGGTGGCAGCCCATTTGATCACCGGCCCAGCTAAAATTTTGGCCCACTACATTTGACTATAATTAAGATTTCAACCCAATAATTTCAATACGGCCCAAAATGCACAGCCCATTCAATTCACCCAGCTAGCACAGCCCAATACATATAATACAAGTTTTCACAGCCAAAAATTCCTCCATTAGCAAAACACATAATTTTTGCCGAGCCCACAAATTTCCATTAAATTGTTTCATTCAATTACAATAACCATCAGAGGTACATCACTGAAGCCACATTGCCATCATTTACAAAAAAGTGTCCAAAACATCAGACATTAGACACAATAATCACTAACAAAATTTCAAATGCCCGTGTCAAATGCAGCACCATGGGTTGCATGAGATTTGTCCTTGAGATGGAGAAGGTAGAAGTCGATGATGTCATTCTTGCTCTGGTACAGGCAGCTCCTGAGCAGCTGTTAAAATACTACACCAATGGGTTTCTAGCTGATATGGAATAAGGAAATAGGAAATGATCATTATATGCACAGTACAATACATATTATGGAGGAAAGGAAACAATTGTGCCTCAAAGAGAATGTGCATCACACGTCCCACTTGTATTACTATTTTGTAGACAAACCTAGTTTACAATTGTCAGAAGGCATATTTTCTATTCAAAAATATATAATTCTAATGCAATATGTATTTTTCTATTTGATGTTAAGTACATAAATGCAAGATCACACTTCAGAATAAAAGCAGTTTTTTTTTTGCAAATTCGCAAACCTCACAGAAGGCACATTCACAAATATGACTACACTTGACTCACCAAAATCAATTCATTAGTATTTACCACTCCTACCAAACATTCACTATTCCAGCATTTAGAGGCAATGTAAGTGAAGTAGATCACTACGAACAGAGGCAATACAGATATACTCAATATACATGTCTATCTAAAACAACAATAAAGAACTAGCAGTATAAATACTTTACTGTGGCAAATCACAGCTCCAGTACTCAACCGTGGCAAGCCTTCAAAACAAAGCTAAGAGATGTTAGTGAAAATACTGGACATATGTAATATATTTGAACAAAACAAGCAAGTTTCGCACTAGAAAGTGTAATCAGATACAACATAAAGTTGGTACAAAAGAGTGGCACCGTCAAAGGATTTTCTATTAATGAAATAGACCAGTTAACTGTTGTGAATGAGATTGAAAGGGACATCATAAAAAATGGAGCTTGTGGAACATATATCACAGCTTAAAGTATTGTTGTGGGGGCGGGCAGAAAAGCAAGGCACACGGCAGAAAAATGAAACAACTAAATTCTACTAGCTTCAGACCATCTTTTAGCACACCGATAAATCCACGAGCATCACTCTACTGAACAAAAGTTACCATCATGTCCATTGCAGGAATTACCCTATTTTGAACAAATGGAGTTTGAACTGATAAACCGCTTTACATGTTATCTGCTAGTATTTGCAAAAAAGACCAGCTAGATAATTCAATTGGACTTAATACAGAAGCATGTCATCCTTAAGCAGATAGCTACAGACCAACAAACAGGCTTCTCTAGTCTTCATGTAGAACAATTTTACTGGTTATTTGTGCACTGATAATGATTAATGAATACAGAAATTTTCTAAAGATGCACATGTTTAAGAAACGAGATTCCTCGTAATCACACAATTTTTCAACTTTGATGATTGATTTTCGTACACTAAAATAATTTGTAGTTGGTGCCTTCAGGATTCAAAAGGAAGCTAATGTTGTGTTTGGTTCATGCACAGGGCAGCAGACTTGACTATGGCTACAAAATTTCTTTTTTTGAAAGACTGAATTTAGTGTTCAAGGCAAACGCAATACTATTGTCACATGTTGATATATATGGCTACAATACGTATGCATACAAAGCACATCAAGCAAACAAACTTTACATGTGCATGTCACTTAGTTTCAGAAACCAATTACTGAATTTCCCCTCTAATGTAATTTTGCACTTGATTTTTTAGGAGCGTGTAAAGTATGTTGGAATGTAATACTACAGTAAAGCTATGTTCAATCTATTTTTTCTTGTGAATAAATCGATGTTCAATCTGAAACAGCAAAATCTAATAGTACACATTATTTCAATCCTCAGGTAGCATGCCAACTTAATTCAGGCCATCGATTCTGAAGTATGTAATTTGAGAACCTATCATATAGCAAAACAAATCTAAGAACAGACAATAGAGATGCAGATATGAACTAATAATAAATCTAAATAGGGGACTACATGGCAGATTCGTCAGCAGCTACACCTAATTATTCAAATAACCATGGATCCAACTCCAATTAACCATATCGTGTGCATAGGAACAAAACAACGACTATGCGCACTAGAAGAAATTGCAGATGGATGCACATACAGAAAACGGTGTTGGTGGGGTTCATTGCGACCTGGTTCTTGGCGGCCTCGCCGATGAGGGGCTCGGTGTCGATGAAGGCGACGTAGGGGGCAGCGCTCTCTTCGGCACGCGCTCTCCTGATGAACGCAGAACCGCACTCCGCCGGAGCCCGCGCCTGGGTTCGGTGGATCAGAGTTGGCCGCCGGTGTTGGCTGTCGGAGTCGCGCCCCGGTGAGGTGGTACCCGCCCCTGTAATGCCCAGCTGGACCACGCCCCGTCGTGTCGCACCTTGCGCCCTCCTTTGGCTGGAGCAGTGGCGCGTACCTTGCACGTTTCTGTTGCCTGCCGTCCACGGAGAAGGCGGGGAGGACCAGAAGCTCGGGATCCCAGCACGACCTTGGTGGATCCGACTGCTGAATCGGCGGATCCACGGAGGAGAAGGCGGGGAGGACTAGAAGCTCGGGATCCCAACACGACCTTGGCGGATCCGACTGCTGAATCGGCGGATCCGGCTGCTGGATCAGCGAATCCGGCAGGGGCGGTGGGGCGCCGGCCTTTTCTCGACCGGACCAGCGGAGCACGGGTTAGCCCGGGGAGGGAGCGGAGTTGGGCCTGCCGTTGCTTGTCTCGATGCAGCCTCCGGAAGCCTCGACCTGCAGATGAATCGGGGCAGGTGGGACGACGGAGATCACGGGAGATGGGGGGGGGAGACGGAGCACATGGGAGAGATTCGATCCTCTCTGTGGAAGAGCAGCCGACGGCTCGGGGTGGAGGAAGAAAGGAGAAAGAGGGTCAAGTGTGCCTACCGTTGGATCGAGGGGGATGGACGGTGCTTATGCGCGATCCGTGGGAGGGTTGTATCAGCCAATCAGAAAGCAGCTTTCGCACCACGCAGGATTGATGAAAGTAGGGCAAATCAGCAGGAGCCGTTTGTGACGGTCTGGATGATTTTATATATAAAAAATAGCCCTTTCTAGGCCCAGCTGGTAGATCCGTGACGGATTATGTGATCGTCATCAGAAATCTGTCATGAATTAACAGGTTTCTTGTAGTGTAGCCAGTGGCCTCAACTATAAATAGAGCCATCCTATGGAACTCTTTTGACATAAAACCATAAATGCTCCCATGATTCATGTCCAAACTAGTATAGGTACGATACGAGCGAGCTTGAGACCGGGAGGCATGCAGCTGCATGGGCTTTGGTACGTCTCCTCCCACTGAAAGCGTATCGCCGGAAATCCCGTCGACGACGAGGCGCCTACGGTGACTTCGTAAATCTTAAAATGATGTGCCGGCTCAGTCTCTCGAAGATGCTCATAGAGGTAGGATGTGCGCGTGTGTGTTCATAGAGATGAGTGTATGCGCGTGTATATGAGCGCTTGTGTATGTATCGATGCTAAAAAAAAAGCTGCATGGGCCTTGGAGCGGCAAATGCGTCCGTCCAGAGGCGCCGCCGCCGCCAGCCCAGAAGAGAAACAGTGCACTGACGCGCGCACAGTGACGGAACTGAAGATAAAATGGACCAGCCCGATCGACCATGCGCCGTTGCAAAGCAGAACATCACACGCGTGCGTGCATGCATGCATATGCCATGGTCCCGATCGAGCAGAGCACAGCTCCTCGTGCATCCACTTCAATTCGCCATGCCGCCACGTACGTACGGCATTGATTCATGCATGCATGCATGCACGGTCGCGCGCCGGCCGCCGGTGCACGGGACACCTGCGCGGCCGTACGTGCCACCGGCCAGCCCAGGTGTGATGTCCCTAGCTAGCCAAGCTTTGCCGGGGACCTAGTACGTGGTAAAATATCCAAGGGCTGCGAAAGTGTCGAGCTGCTACGCGCCGACCCACGCATGGCATGGCAGTAATAATTCGAGGGTCCGTTTGGCCAGTCTGTTCGAGTCAGTTCCGTGTCCCATGCATGAACCGCCACGCCGGTACGGGCATGGTTCCAAACCGACCTCTCTCGTGAGCTGCTTCTTCACACTTGACGGTTCTTTCTGGATCGACCGATGAGGTGTCGGACCGTAGTACTGTGGCCTCATCTTCGGATAGGCATTTGTCTGCAGCTCGTCATGCCATTTTCCATTACTGCGCGGCGCTCGGCATGTCAGCATGGGGCGAGGCGAGCCGGACGAGCCGACCGACCATGCAACCGCCCTCGGCGCTTTCCAGGTGTCATCCCATCACCAGTTCGTTGCAGCAACAGAACACGCTGCCGTCGCGTCCAGAAAATAACCGCTTCACGCGATGGATTGAGCCCATGCATATGCATGGCTCTGAGCGAGTGGCATCGCCGGCCACGTTCGACCGACCGACCATGGGGGGAGGACAGGCCGGCGCGATGTGAAGACAGACGGGCACTCCACGTTCTTCTGTTATGTTACTTCCCGGGGACAAAAGGGACCTCAGTCTCGCCCGATCCAACCCAAACAGACTCGCCTCAGGCGCTCACGGAACCAAAGCGGAGCCTGCTTTTGATGACTTGTTTTCGGTTCAAAAAGAGCGTGCAGAAACGGGTTTACGTGTGGTTTCCAACGGCAAAAGCTGGAGCGGTTGGAGAGCTAGTCATCATCGATTTTCTGGTCTCACCATGTGATCGATCAAGTCGATGCAGTTCTGCACCAATGCACAATGTTAGATTTGCAGTTGCTTCTCAGTTTGATTGTTGACGTGAACCGACGAATCAAATCTTGCAATGTCCACGCGTTTATCTGCCTTTTCTCTGAAAAAAGAGAGCTCGAGCTAGTGCAGCAGTCTCCTCGGCCCTAGTGCAGCAGTCTCCACAGCTCCGAGAAGTGGGCGAATCAACAAAGCCTACCATGAGCAGAGACAGCTCGGGATCGCAATCACGACTTCACTGATTTGTACGGATCACAAGCGCAAATTCCGAACGACGCCAGGAGACTTGGCCAGTGATCCGTAGCAGTCTTCTGAACCCGCACCCCTACCTGCCACAGACCAGAATTGAGACCTTATTTTTTGTTTCAAAAAGAAAAATTGGGACTTTTTGAACGAAAGTGGACTTCAAAGTACACAATTGAGACTGACGCAGATTTCAAATAAAACAGTCTACGTTGTCCCCAAAAAGATGAGAGAAAGTTGCAACGTAAATCTAGTTTCTCTTTTGAGTCAATCATAATTCTACCTTTTTCTTTTCAGTGAAATATAAATCTAGTTTTTTTAGTATCACATAAATCTAGTTTTTTTAGAACAATCACATAAATCTAGCTGAAATGTGATTAACAACAATATAAGCTTTTTTCAGGGTTAACAACAATATAAGCTAGGCTAGTAAATAAATTCAACAAATAAAAATCATTACAAAAGAATGGCGCGGGCCATGCGAGAGCAACTAATCAGCGAGTACTCCTTCGGGAGCCTCTGCAAGGGTCACTTTGGGTGGGTTGGGAGCTCAGTCGCCACCATGTGTCGCGCTCTGGACCCTCCCTCCGGGGTTTTCTTTAATTTTTCTGTACGTGTTTTCGGTTTTTTCGGCTTTTCATTTCCCCTCGATTTTCCTTAGGTTTTGGGAAAAAATTGAAAAAATGATTGCGTGAAGTATTGTGTTTTCTTGTTTTTCCCCTTTCGCGTGAGGTACGGATTTGCTTTTGCTCGTGCCTCTCGGAAAAGAGAAAAAACTTGTTATTTCCTTCCGTGAGAGGTAGGGATTTATTTCTCCTGGAGGCATGTATTTGCTTTCACGAGAGACACATATTTAGTTCTCGTGCAAGCATAGATTTACTTATACGAGCTCTCGAAAAAGGAAAAAAAAACATATTTTTGTTTTTTTGTGACGGGCACGGAATTACTTCCCGTTGAGACACAGATTTGCTTCCGCGAGAGGCACGACATGCCTTTCTAGAACGGAAAAAAGAAATGTGTTTTTGTTCTTCCCTGAGAAGCACGAATTTGTTTCGAGGAAAAGGAAAAAATTCACTTTTTTTTCTTCCATGAGTGGCACATATTTACTTCTCACGGAGGCACAGATTTGCTTCCGCAAGAGGCATGGTTGGCCCTCTTCGGAAAGAAAAAAAACATGCTCCCAGTTTGGGTTTTTTCGTCCAAATTTTACATGGAAAAAAGCTCGTTTTGAAATTATCAACATGAGATTTAGTTTTGAAAATCTCATCATGAAGAATCCAACGATGAAAACAGTTGGAGATTTGGGCGCACGGTTTAACAGCTAAAACATTTTGTATAAAAGAATCAATGGAAAAAGGAAAAGCTCACATACTACAACGAATTGGGGCGTATATAGTGTGCCACTTTTCACAACCTTGAGAGGCAGGATTGATCTTTGCAAAGGATACTCTTTAATTAGTAATCTCGACGTCATGCGCTCATTCATATGCTCCTACCAAACCGAACTAGGCCAATCCTATTTGCCGCCTGCAGGCGGCAAATAGCAGGATCACCTATACGTCGCTTCAGGCGCCTGTTCACGAAATTGGAGCTCACGCATCCACATACTTGGGCCGGCCCAATGTTCGCTCGCTCGGTCGGCACGTCGCTTTTCTGGTCACTTTCCTTCGCTCGTTCGCTATTGATTGGGCTTTGGGTTCGCACCTGACTGGTCGTGGTTGACCGATCAACATTTAACTTCAGAAACAAATAAAGTAATCTAAAATATTTCGCAAAATTTGGAAAAATTGTGAACTCAAAAATTATGGTTGTTTTTTACATATTCACAAACTTCAAAAATTTCATGAGTTTTAAAAAAAGTTGAAAAAAGACCACAAATTTGAAAAAGTTAATCAGTTTTGAAAAAAGTTCACAAATTCGAAAAATGTTTATCGATATTGGGAAGAAAATTGTCAACTTTGAAAAAGCTCCATATATTTGAAAACAATAATCAATTTTCTAAAAAAGTTTACAAACATGATAAAAAGTTCATGAATTTTGGAAAAGAAAGTTCATCGATTTTGAAGAAAACGTTTATGCATTTTTAAAAGGTTCATCGATTTTATAGAAAATCATAAATTTGTAAAAATATAGCATTTAAAAAATAATATGAAAAGAGGAAAAACGACGAGAAAAAGGAAAATAGTTAAGAAACCGTGCCAAAAAATTTCCAATGTACCAGAAAAAACCGAAGCTCCTATAGCGGCAGAATGTCGACCGCACGCACAGGTGGGTCTCCCGACTGGGCTCACCCATGTGCTAGCGAGTAATACAGAACGGAAACAAGACCAGCTGCTTCAGAAGAAGTGCTGGTACCAGTCAACATAGCGACTTATTTTGTGTTCATGGAAGCGCAAAAACATAAGAACCAGACAGAGCGCAGATCCTTTTAAATTTTGGACGCAAAATTTGAATGGAAATTGTGAATAAAAAGTATAAACCTCAAACATTTCACAAAATGCAACAATTTTTATAAATGGAAGTATTATATAAAGGTCCACTAAAAATATTGAAAACACAAACATATTTTTTCCAATACTGGAACATTTTTCACTTCCAAAACAATTTTTGGAGACCCGAACATTTTCTTAACCTCCTGAACAAAATTTAAAAGCAAGAACATTTTCTAAAATATTTCGAACATTTTATGGAACTCCCAAAAAATTGATACACAAAAAATATTTGAAATTTATGAATAATTTTTTAAACTCCCAATTTTTTTTGGAAAACCCGAACATTGGTTTTCTGAAAATTGCTAAAAGAATAGAAAGGGGAATTTTCTAAACTCATGGTCAAAATTCAAAAGCTAGAACATTTATAAAAAAAATGCGAACATTGTAAATTTTAAATAAAAACATAAAGAAAAGAAACAAAAACGAGAAAAAGAAAAAAGTAACAGTCCAAAAATGGTTCTCGAACCTTTTAAAAGGTTCCCAAAACCAGTAGAAACCATGTCTGAAACCCTATAAGGTTCCCAAAACCAGATGGGACCTACTCGTTAACTATTTTAGATGGGCTGGCCCAGTTATTTGCTTAGTGTTGTCAAAGTGTGAGTTACCGCGGCAGTTAAACGCAGAGAACATCAAATAGGAAGTCGCAAAAAAACATCGGGTTGGCAGAGAGAGCATCCCTCCGTTGCCCCTCTTGGTCCGGCCTACATCCCTTTCCTCCGAGGGTAGAGTATTCGACCCAATTTATATATTCGACACATGGGGAGCCAACGAATATTTGCAAGTATTAGCAGCTGAGTTGTCGATTCAACCACACCTGAAGATTAATTATCTGCAGTAAAGCAATCAGTAGCACAATAATATGATAGTTTTGATAGTAGTAGCAACGATAATAGTAACAGTAACAGTGATAGCAATGATTTTGTAGCAAGTGTAACAGTAATATTAGCAGTACTAACTTAGCAAGATCAATATGTAGGAAATTCGTAGGCATTGGATTGGTGGATTCGTTGGATAATATTCATCATATAACAGTCATAATCTAGGGCAATGCAAAACTAGCTCCAGTTCATAAATATAATGTAGACATGTATCCCGTAAATAGTCATACGTGCTTATGGAAAGAACTTGCATGACATCTTTTGTCCTACCCTCCCGTGGCAGCGGGGTCCATATGGTAACTAAGGGATATTAAGACCTCCTTTTAATAGAGAACCGGAACAAAACATTAATACATAGTGAATACATGAACTCCTCAAACTACGGTTATCACCGAAAAGTATCTCAAATATTGTCACTCGGGGTTTACAGATCATAACACGTAATAGGTGAATATGACTAGCAAGATCGGATCTAGAACAAGATATAATGATGATAATATAAACGGTTCAGATCTGAAATCATGGCACCCGGGCCTAAAGTGACAAGCATTAATCATGGCAAAGTCATATCAACATCAATCTCAGAACATAATGGATACTAGGTATCAAGCCGTAACAAAACTAACTCGATTACATGATGAATCTCATCTAACTCTTCACTGACCAGCGAGCCTACGAAGGAATTACTCACTCCCGGTGGGGATCATCATGGAATTGGCGTGAAGAAGGGTTGGTGATGACGAAATCGAAGACCCCCCTCTCTAGAGCCCCAAATAGACTCCAGATCTGGCCTCCCGATGAAGAATAGGAGGTCGCAGCGGTTCCGTATCGTGAAACGAGATAATTATTCCTCCCTGATTTTTCTGTAAAAATAGGTATTTATGGAGTTGGGATCAGGGTCTGCGGGGCCACCAGGTGGGCACAACCCACCTGGGCACGCCTAGAGGGGGCATCTTGGTGGGTTATGCTCACCCAGGGGCCCCCCTCCAGTGGTTCTTGGCTCCAGTATTTTTCTTTTATTCTGAAATAATTCTCCAAAAGTTTCGTTCGAATCCGAGAACTTTTATTTCTGCACAAAAACAACACCATGGTAGTTCTGCTGAAAACAACGTCAGCCTGGGTTAGTTTCATTCAAATCATGCAAATTAGAGTCCAAAACAAGAGGTAAAGCATTAGGAAAAGTAGATACGATGGAGACGTATCAACTCCCCCAAGTTTAAACCTTTACTTGTCCTCAAGCAATTCAGTTGATAATCTGAAAGTGAAAAAGAAAAACGTTTACGAACTCTTTTGCTCTTGTTTACATAAATAAACTTAAGTAGCACCCAGGTTTTCAGCAAAGATCATGACTAACTATGTCAACAATAACTCTTAAAAATTATATTAACTCATATCAATGACATAATCAACTAGCAAACAATAATAAGATATCTCAAATGCCAACACTTTGTCAAAACAATCATGATACAGTACGACAATAGTGGTCTCTCGCTAGCTGATGCGTCTCCATCGTATCTACTTTTCCAAACACTTTTGACCTTTTTTTGACTAACTTGCATGATTTGAATGGAACTAACCCGGACTGACGCTGTTTTCAGCAGAATTGCCATGGTGTTATTTTTGTGCAGAAATAAAAGTTCTCGGAATGACCTGAAACTTGACGGAGAATATTTTTGGAATATATAAAAAATACTGGCGAAAGAATCAACGTCAGGGGGGCCACACCCTGTCCACGAGGGTGGGGGCGCGCCCCCTATCTCGTGGGCCCCCTGAGGCTCCGCCGACCTCAACTCCGACTCTATATATTTACGTTCGAGGAGAAAAAAAATCAGGGAGAAGGATTCATCGCGTTTTACGATACGGAGCCGCCGCCAAGCCCTAATCTCTCTCGGGAGGGCTGATCTGGAGTCCGTTCGGGGCTCCGGAGAGGGGAATCCATCGCCATCGTCATCATCAACCTTCCTCCATCACCAATTTCATGATGCTCACGCCGTGCGTGAGTAATTCCATCGTGGGCTTGCTGGACGGTGATGGGTTGGATGAGATTTATCATGTAATCGAGTTAGTTTTGTTAGGGTTTGATCCCTAGTATCCATTATGTTCTGAGATTGATGTTGCTGTGACTTCGCTATGCTTAATGCTTGTCACTAGGGCCCGAGTGTCATGATTTCAGATCTGAACCTATTATGTTTTCATGAATATATGTGAGTTCTTGATCCTATCTTGCAAGTCAATATTCACCTACTATGTGTTATGATCCAGTAACCTCGAAGTGACAATAATCGTGACCACTCCCGGTGATGACTATAGTTTGAGGAGTTCATGTATTAACTAAGTGTTAATGCTTTGTTCCGGTACTCTATTAAAAGGAGGCTTTAATATCCCTTAGTTTCCAATAGGACCTCGTTGCCACGGGAGGGTAGGACAAAAGATGGCATGCAAGTTCTTTTCCATAAGCATGTATGACTATATTCGGAATACATGCCTATATTACATTGATGAACTGGAGCTAGTTCTGTGTCACCCTATGTTATAACTGTTGCATGAGGAATCGCAGCTGACATAATTATCCATCACTTATCCATTGTCTACGGGCTTTTCACATGTTGATCTTTGCTTAGTTACTTTTCCGTTGCCACTGTTACAATCACTACAAAACCAATACTGTTACTTTTGCCACCGTTACCGTTACTTCCATATTACTTTGTTACTAAATACTTTGCTGCAGATATTAAGTCTTTCAGCTGCGGTTGAATTGACAACTCAACTGTTAATACTTGAGAATATTCTTTGGCTCCCCTTGTGTCGAATCAATAAATTTGGGTTGAATACTCTACCCTCGAAAACTATTGTGATCCCCTATACTTGTGGGTTATCAAGACTATTTTCTGGCGCCATTGCCGGGGAGCATAGCTCTATTCTTTGAGTCACTTGGGATTTATATCTGTTGATCACTATGGAGAACTTGAAAGATAAAAGAACAAGATTTTTCCCTAAACTACGAGGGGAGGTAAGGAACTGCCATCTAGCTCTGCACTTGATTCACCTTCTGTTATGAGTAAACTTGCGACACCTACTCCTGCTATTCATTCTGATATGTCGCATGTTATTGATGATGCCACTTCTGCTTTGCATGATGCTTATGATGAGACTACTTCTATGCTTGATAATACTGTGCCACTAGGTGAATTTCTTGATGAACAACTTGCTAGGGTTAGAGAGAATGAAATTATTGAAACTGATAATATTGATGAAAGTGATGATGAAGATTCTCCCCCTAGATGTGAATTGCCTGTTGTGCCTGAGGGTTATGTTATGGATGAAGAAACTGCTAGAGACTTTTTAACTTGCAATGATAGATATGATCTTAAGAAACTGTTAGCTAAGCTGAAAGAAAAGTCTTTGAATGCTAGAATGAAATATGACCCTGCTTTTGCTACTTCACCTATCTGTATTTCCGATAAGGATTATGATTTCTCTGTCGATCCTGATTTAATTACTTTGGTTGAATCTGTTCCTTTTTATGGCTATGAATGTGAAATTGTTGTGGCACATCTTACTAAATTAAATGATATAGCCACCATGTTCACTAATGATGAGAAAACTCGCTATTACTTTATCCTTAAGTTGTTTCCGTTCTCATTAAAGGGTGAGGCTAAAACATGGTTTAATTCTCTTGATCCTGGTTGTGTGCGTAGTCCCCAGGATATTATTTATTACTTCTCTGCTAAATATTTCCCCACTCATAAGAAACAAGCTGCCTTAAGGGAAATATATAATTTTGTGCAAATTGAAGAAGAGAGTCTCCCACAAGCTTGGGGGAGGCTTCTCCGATTACTTAATGCTTTGCCTGATCATCCTCTCAAGAGAAATGAAATACTTGATATCTTTTATAATGGACTAACCGATGCTTCCAAAGACCACCTGGATAGTTGTGCTGGTTGTGTTTTCAGGGAAAGAACTGCTGAGCAAGCTGAATTGCTATTGAACAATATGTTGAGTAATGAAAATGATCGGACACTTCCTGAACCAACTCTTAAGCCAACTCCGGAGAAAAGGGGTATCCTATTTCTTAGTCCTGAAGATATGCAAGAGGCAAAGAAATCTATGAAAGAAAAAGGTATTAAAGCTGAAGATGTTAAGAATTTACCACCTATTGAAGAAATACATGGTCTTGATAACCCGACACAGGTAGTAAAGGTAAACTCTCTCTATAGATTTGATGAAGGTGATATTCCTCGTAATAAGTCTGCTAGCCAATGCTTGGATGAGTTTGATAATTTTATTGTTAAGCAAGAAAATTTAAATGCCTATGTTGGTAGACAATTGAAATGTAATGCTTATATGATTGAACACTTGAGTGATTATATGTCTAGAGTTAAAGGTGAACTTAAACTTATTAGCAAACATGCTTCTATGGTTACCACTCAAGTAGAACAAGTACTTAAGGCTCAGAATGATTTGCTCAATTAATTAATTAATAAGAAAAATGATAATGCTGTAAGAGTTATGACTAGGGGGGGTAAAATGACCTCAGGAACCTTTGTATCCTGAGGGCTACCCTAAGAGAATTGAGCAAGATTCTCAAAGAACTAATGTTGATGCACCTAGTTCTTCTAAGAAGAAGAAAAATAAAAATGATAGGACTTTGCATGCTTCTAGTGAACCTGTTGTTGACACACCTGAGAATCCCAATGATATTTCTATTTCTGATGCTGAAACACAATCTTGTAATGAACATGAGCCTAGTGATAATATTAATGATGATGTTCATATTAATGCTCAACCTAGCAATGACAATGATGTAGAGATTGGACATGTTGTTGATCTTGATAACCCACAATCAAAGAATCAGTGTTATGATAAGAGAGACTTTGTTGCTAGGAAGCATGGTAAAGAAAGATAACCATGGGTTCAGAAACCCATGCCTTTTCCTCCTAAACCATCCAAGAAAAAGGATGATGAGAATTTTGAGCGCTTTGCTGAAATGATTAGACCTATCTTTTTGCGTATGCATTTGACTGATATCCTTAAAATTAATCCTTATGCTAAGTACATGAAAGATATTGTCACAAATAAAAGAAAGATACCGGAAGCTAAAATTTCCACCATGCTTGCTAATTATACTTTTTAGGGTGGAATACCTAAGAAACTAGGAGATTCGGGAGTACCAACTATACCATGCTCCATTAAAAGAAACTATGTTAAAACTGCTTTATGTGATCTTGGAGCCGGTGTTAGTGTTATGCCTCTCTTTATATCGTAGACTTGATTTGAATAAGTTGACACCTACTGAAATATATTTGCATATGGCTGATAAATCAACTGCTATACCTGTCGGTATTTATGAGGATGTGCCTATTGTGGTTGCAAATGTTACTATTTTAATGGACTTTGTTATTCTTAATATTCCCGAGGACGATAGTATGTCGATTATCCTTGGTAGACCCTTTTTGAATACTGCAGGGGCTGTTATTGATTGCAACAAAGGCAATGTCACTTTTCATTATAATGGTAATGAGCATACGGTACACTTTTCGAGGAAACAACCTCAAGTCCACAATATTAATTCTATTGGAAAAACTTCAATGATTACTATTGGAGGTTTTGAATTTCCTTTTCCTACTATCAAGAAGAAATATGATATTCTTATTGTTGGGGACATGCATATCCCCGTTGAGGTAACCTAGTGTTATTCGACAATTCTCCGGTTTCATGTTATTCGAAAAGAGTTTGTTAACAAGACTTGATCAACCTTGTTAGTGGATTCCTTTTGATGAGCATGAGATGGATGAAGTTAGAAAGCACAACTCTCTGTACCCTCTTTTTACTTTATGTTATTTAGATTAAATAAAGCGAAAATAGTATTTTCTGTCTGTTTTCTGAATTATCCTTGCAATAAAAATACCCCGAAAATAAAAGTTCTCCAAATGTCCTGAAAATGAAGTATGATTTTTTGTAGAATATTTAAGAATATTTGGCACTGAGAACACACCAGGGGGACCCACCATGTGCCTATGAGGGGGGAGGGCGCGCCCCTGCCTCGTGGACCTCACGTGCCCCCTCCACTTATTCCTGCACCCACACACTTCGTCTTCCTTCAGAAAAAAAAATTCCTCCACCAGCTCAAACCCTAGTTCTAGCTCATTTTGCTGCCATTTTCGATCTCCTTGCTCAAAACTCCATTCACAAAATTGCTTTGGGGGATTGTTCTTCGGTATGTGACTCCTCCAATGGTCCAATTAGTTTTTGTTCTAGTGCTTTATTTATTGCAAATTTTTGCTGCTTAGGTGATCCTGTTCTTGAGC
Organism: Triticum urartu; assembly: GCF_003073215.2. Taxonomy (NCBI): domain Eukaryota; kingdom Viridiplantae; phylum Streptophyta; class Magnoliopsida; order Poales; family Poaceae; genus Triticum; species Triticum urartu. Next base: position 546,249,251 of record NC_053025.1, on the reverse strand, counting down.
TTGCATGTCAAGTTTATGTGGTCAAAAGTAGTTTTAATGCATGATATGGCCTATAGGCACTTGTAGGAGTAGTTGCTATCAATCTTGTTGAGTTTGGTTCACTTTTATTTTGAGTTACTAAAAATTTCAGAATCTTTTCAGAGAAAGAAAATGATGAAGAGATTGTTGAGGGGCTCTTCGAGCCAAAGCTCGAAGGATAAGCAAAGTGAAGATAATAAGAAGCCCAAATATAATCTCCCTCACACTGCGGAGGTTCGGCCGTCCGAATGGCCTTGTGGTGAGTTCTTGAGAGCAGCCAGGATATATGAGGACTTTATTATTTGGCTGAGAATGCAGGCATCGTTGACTTCCTTCGTGACCAGCGCGAACAGTATCTCCTCCTCACTAATATTTTCGTGCAAAAAATTTACTTTCATGCTAAGAAATCACCACCTTCAGTGGAATTTCATTTATATGATGAGGTTAAGGAGATGTCACTATATAAGTTTTGTAGGGTCTGTAAGATACCCTTGGCGGGCAGCATAGAGGAACCACATCGCAATGATATGGAGGGATTTATTGATATGATTGCTGTAGGGGAAACGACGAAAGTTTTCGATCCAAGAATTACTAGCATACATTTTCCTGTTCTACGTTAGTTTGGAATATTTGCTAGTAGATGCTTAATTGGTCGTGGGAACAGTGGAAATCTTAGTGCCCCTGATATTGTTACTTTGCGCCATGCTTTGTTTCGTGATACCACTTTCAGTTTAGGCGCTATTGTTGCTAAACGGTTAAATCTGAACCGTACAAAGGGTCCCGTCTTTGGAGGAATCTTTGCCTCGCGCCTTGCTGCACACTTTAACATACCTATTAGGCATTATGAGAAAGAGGAAAAGTTGCTGCCTCCTGATAACCCACAAGTATAGGTGTCGTGGAATTGTCACGACAGATGTCCTTAGTGTGAGGACTTAGTCGCGAGGCCAACACATCTATGTGGTAGCTTGAGAGGTGTTGGGCGAAATCGAGAGACGCAACATAAGACAAGGATTTAGACAGCTTCGGGCCCCAGGAAACATCATCCGGTAATAACCCTACATGCTGTTTGTGGCTAGGTCTCATTATGATCATGAGGGAGTCGCCGATAAGCCGGCTCTTTGTGTCTAGCCCTAGAGATTGTTTCTTCTTGCTTGTCCCTCTTGGGGAGCCCTGCCCCTCCTTATATAAGTTAGAGGGGTAGGTTACATGTGGAGTCCTAGTAGGATAGGACTAGTCTATCTTCTCTTACAAGTTGAATACAAGTCCGGGTCTTTTTTCCTCGTAAAGGAAATATTCGTCATCCCTTTCCTCTTAAGCTGGCCCATCATAACGTGAGCCGGCCTTCTGGGCTTTGGACCTTGTTGTCCATCTGACCCGCCCGCCGGGTTACTAATGAGTCGCCAAGATCGGGCGGGTTATCTGTGAATCGCCAAGCTCCAGGCGGGTCACCAGTGAGTCGCCATGCTCCAGCCGGGTCATACATCCGGCGGGTTACACCGCGGGGTATATCCCCGACATTAGCCCCCAGTTTAATTTGGATTTATCCAGGTTAAACTGATCCTGCAAAATAAATCAAAAACAAATTTGACAGGTTGTGCTCCGGGTTAAATATTCTCCTGAGCCGGGACCTGATCATCCTTAAGTCCAATTGTCATTTCCTTCTTCTAAAAAAAATCTGGGTCAATAAGCCAACTTCATACTCAATTTGCTGACGTTGATTTCTCCCAGAGAATTGTGAAGAATAATCCACTTGAGCCGGCTTCCAAAGCGCCGGCTTAAAAAATATTGGTCTTGAAATACTCATCTGATAGTCAGTCGGCTTGAAGATGTAGAAATTGCCGGTTTATCATTGCCAAAACTGCCAGTTTGTAAATATTGATGGCACCGGGTCATAATTGTTGCTTACGCCGGGTCAATCTGGTTTACTCAAAACTGAGAATTTGAAGATTTTTCTCCTTTATATCCATAATACCTGTAGCCCCCAAGTCTTGAGCAGAACAAAGTGATGATTTGAGACTTGTTTCAATATAATTACTGCCACTTTGAACAAATCCATGTTGTTCATCTCAGTCACTAGTAAAAACTGAATACTCCATATATGTAGCCCCCAAGTGCCGGGTCATTATACAATAACGAGCAGGGACTTTATAAATATGATCATGTAGACTTGAACAACAACGTGTAGTCTCCAAGGGCCGGCTTAGTAAGATAATATTGAGTTGGGACTTTATATATACTTCTTGGAAAAGAACATCATATGATGTAACCCCCATCATGGGGCTTGAACCCACGTCCACAAGGTTAAGAGCTTTGTGCTTTACCAACTGAGCAGCGGACCCTTCAATATAATGAATTAAGACTTGTGTACCTTGAATTGTAGACATGAGCAACTGGTAGCCCCCAAGGGCCGGCTCATTATGATGTGATGAGTCGAGTCTTCAACAAGGCTAGTAAAAATGACTTTGCATTAGCCCCCAAGTGTCATGGTGCATGCTTGCAGCGACATGAGACTTGCATATTTCATGTAATCTCAACTTGAATAATGTAGCCCCCAAGTGTCGGGTCGTAAGCCTGCAGCGACTCGGGACTATTCCTTCCATTTTAGAATAAATTATATCCATTGATAAAATAATAGCCATTGCGCTGAAGCGACTTTGAAAACCTCAATCATAACATTGGTTATTGATAACCGTAATAAAAATTCAGTCATGTTGGCTATTAAAGATTTGAATAATATAATCCGGTTTTGAAAACCTTAATCATTCAATATCATCATGAAAATCCAGCCAATTTTGGCTATGAAAGATGTAAATACCTTATCAGTTGACAAGTAAATTCGGAGTTTAAATACTCGGCGGCTCTTGGCCGATGGCGACTTAATACGCATTTATTGTAAACCGAAATGTTTGTAACCCGGCGGCTTATAGCCTTTGAGAAAATCCAGAATGTACAACCCTTTTGAAACGTCAATTTTGATGATGAGCTTGAACTTAATGATTTATATAAGTCATAGTTCTGTGAATCCTGCACATAGTTTAAACTACATACGCCCTGGCAACTTAACGTCAAAAGCCAGGGCGGGTGACAACCCAAACATAATATAGTCTTTATGCAAGTATGGAAAATACTAGAATTAAGGCCATTCAAGCCTAAATATACTGGCGATTTAACGTCAAAAGCCAGGGCCGGTTTAAACATAATTATGTATAATAAATATCATACTTGTGATATTGAATCATACTGCCGGCTTATGACACCTGTGCAGTAAGGGTGATAGCCCAAAACTTAGAAGCCAAACCTTCCAAGTATTAATATTGTCATATGCTGGCGACTTGTCATCGAAATCCAGGCCGGGTTAATAGAAACCACATATATATGCTTCAGATATGAGCAAAAAGTCTCAAGACAAACCCAAAAGACTGTTTCAAAAAACTTAAGTCAAACAGAGAGAAAAAGCGGGGCTTCTGATTCGAATACGATCAGTAAACCAGACCAAAGGGGTTAAGCTAGGATTTGAATATGATCATGTAGCCCCCAGTGGCTTTGGCATTGTGCCGATCAAAAGGGTACCGACAGCTATGTTCTCTTTGGTTCGGATACGAACTATGTTTGAACAGGAATCCCCCAAATGACTTTGAGAGTTTTTTAACGACTCTGATTCGAATACGATCAAATTCGGACCCAAAAGAGATTAAGCTATGATTCGAATACGATCAAGAAGCCCCCTAGTGGGTTTGGCATTGCGCCGATCAAGAGGGTACCGACAACTATGTTCTTTTTGGTTCGAATACGACCTATGTTTGAACAGGAAGCCCCCAAATGACCTTGAGAGTTTTTTAACGACTCTGATTCGAATACGATCGAAGTCGGACCCAAAAGGGGTTAAGCTATGATTCGAATATGATCAAGAAGCCCCCTAGTGGGTTTGGCATTGCGTCGATCAAGAGGGTACCGACAGCTATATTCTCTTTGGTTCGAATACGACCTATGTTTGAATAGGAAGCCCTCAAGTGACCATATAAGTTTTGGCATTGTGCCGATCAAGAGGGTATAAGCTATGATTCGGATACGACCAGAGCCCCCAAGTGATATTGTGAGCTGTGCTCAAGGGGCACCTATTTTGAGTTGTGCTTTTGCAACAGACTCTCTTTAGTCCCTTTAATTTTCCTGAGAACTCAAACTTGCGAGAGATTATTCTTTCGAACCGGAAATTCTTAAACCGGATATTGAGAGCTTTAAAGCTTTGTGGGAGACAGCTTTCCCTTGAGTCGGATTTTAAATCGGAATCCTTCTTTTTAAGCCGGAAATTTTCTGACGACCTTTAAATTTCCATCAATATGGCGGTTTTAGGGTCCTGCTTTAGATAACTTTGCAAGCCGAAGTAATTGTTCTTTTAAAGAAAGCAATATATAATATAAAAATATACTGGATGTATTTCACCTGATATGTTAGGCTAGAAATTATCCACCGCAGAGTTGATGACCACCATGGTGACACTGAAATTAATCACGGCCGAGTCAGCCGCGGCGTTGTAAGCCGGTGCGAACGGGGAGAGTCGGCAGCAGCGTTGTAAGCCGGCGCGGACGGGCGAGTTAGCCACATCATGTTGACGTAAACTGGTCTGCAGAATGACGGCTTGCACATATATTTATCGAGCGTGATGGTATGGTCAGATGCTAGCGCATTATAAAGATGACGCGAGTTGTACATCCATGACACGGCCATAGCTTTCGCAATGAATAATTGCTCCTGCATAGATAATATCGCAAGTCAGAGTAATTTGTTCTTTTAAAGAATAAAAAATGTATCAATAAAAATTGATTGGACAGATTTCACCTTGATATGTTAGGTCGAAAATTATCAGCCACGGTGTTGAAAATCATGACGGTGAAGCTGAAATCAACCACGAGTGAGTCGGCCGCGGGAACAGACAGATGAATCGGCCGCGACGTTGTAATCCGGTGCGGGCGGGAGAGTCGTACGCGGCGTTTGTAAGCCGGTGCGGACGGGAGAGCCTGCCGTGGCATTGTAAGCCCGACTGGGTGAGTCGGCCGCGATGTTGGAAACCAGCGCGCATGGGTGCGGACTGACGAGTCAGCCGCGAACAGCGGTAATCGGTGCACGCGTGAGAATTGGCCACAACATTTAAGACGGCGCAGGTGCGAGAATTGGCCATAACGTTTAAACCGGTGCGAGCCTCCTGTCCATGGCACAACGTCATTGATATAGCAGACTTTGTCCTGCATAAAATATATTGGAAGACAGAGTAATTGTTTTCAGAAAAATTAATATATGTTAAAAAATATTGAGAACAGATAGCACCTGATGTATTAGAACGACAGAGGATCTTTTTGCGAGGAACAAAATTTAACCATGCTCTCTGTTCCATCAACAAACTCTGAACGTATTGTTTCCAACTTGAAAATTGTGCTTTGATAGTCTGTCTCCTTTTAAGCAAAGTTTACCAATCCCTTAAAAATAATGATGCTCACTGGCAAACTGCGCATTTATATTCAGCGTGAGATTCTCGGTCAGATCTCATTTCACACGAGGATTCATCCAGTCCTCAACCTTCCACAAGTATCAACTTTGGACCAGCAGAGGCGACGCAAGGCCAGGCTCGAGGCCGCAACGATTCTTGGCAGAGGCGGAAAGCGGGGCCGGCTCAGAAGCGGCAGCTCGATGTCATGGCAGAAACCCACAGAAGGAGGCGAGGCGCGCTCGGACGGGCGGCGGCTCGGAATCGGTACTGAGGCGTCTTGGCAACAAGGACGACGGTGACTCAGGTCGGATTCGAGGCGGAAAACGCCCGGCGACTCGTGACCCGTGGTGGCAGAAAAGTCCGGGGTGGTTGACCATGGCGGCGGGCTACGGTGACGACAGCAGCCAGCGGCTCAACGAAGCGGAATAAGGGGGTGCCGCTCGAGGCCACGGATTCAGAAGCGGAGTTCGGCGGAGCACAGGCGGCTCGCGGTGGTCGGTGGCTTGAAGCGCGGTTGACGCCAGCGCGTTGGAGCAGCCAAGGCGGCTCAGCAGGCCGCAGCCGGGACAGAAGCGACCAACGGCGGCGGCTTGACAGCAGGGACGCGCCGGTGAGGTGCCGCCGCGACGGTGGAGGTGGGGCGGCGAAGATGCAGAGTCCGAGTTAAACCACCCGTCCGTGTCCTCGTCTTGGTCAGTGTGGTTTGCTTGCCCGTGTCTTCCTCCAAGTCGTGGCCTTCTTTCCCCTTTTTTTTAATCCAATCGATGGAAACATCAATAATCCTACATCTACGTAATGATCTACTTAACCTTACGTAACCTTCTTTAATCAAATTCTCTGTCGCCCCCCTGATTTCGGGGTGGGGCCCGGGCCTTTTTTTCATCCAATCGTGTCTTGCCAGGCCAGCTTTCACGTAAGATTACGTTTGCCTTTTATGTAGGTGTAGCAAAACATTACCTGGACTCTGCCCGTCCAAAATTATCCAATGTACCATCCTAGTCAGTTTGTGCGCCTGCAATGCTAGTTGAAGTAGTATGTGTTGTTTCCTTGAATTTGACCCGGTCTGCACGTCGCAAACTATGGATGATTCCTTTTGGGAGAGTTTTCTGATTTGACATGTATCAGTAGCAGCTGTAATTGGGGTCTTGCGTATTTGTCCGTAGATGGCAAGACATGGTCGTATTTTTTTTGAGCATCAGTACAGACACAAGCGCTCATATACACGCGCATACACTCACCCCTATGAACGCACACACGCACACCCTATCCCTATGAGCACCTCCGAGAGACTGAGCCGGCATATCATCTTGAGATTTACGAAGTCACCGTAGGCGCCTCGTCGTCGACGGGAACGTCTCCTCCCACTGAAAGCGCATCGCCGGAAATCCTGAAATAAATCCAGGAATAATGCGAGCACCAGGATTTGAACCCTGGTGGGTTGGGGATACCATTGTGCACCTAACCAACTCAACCACAGGTTGATTCGCCGTGGCCGTATTTTCTTGACTGTCCGTGCACGACTGCAATGACGTTTACTTCCGATCTGGAAAACGAGACGCCTTCGGTGGATTTTTGCAACGGTGCAAGGGAATCTTCCTGTTAGTCTTGGCGACTTTGTAGAACAGCGCAGCGGGAATCGATCCGGACGGATCGCCTGGTCGCGTGTGGCCACGCGCGCAACCCTAAATCTCTCTTCGCACTACTAGCTCCGAGGTTGACCATGATACCGATCATAAAACGATGAATTTACCGGCTCTATCTGAGGCTTGCCGGGTTATCCTGCATGCTTTTCCGTGGCGCTTTTTTCATCCGATCAATCGCGAGCTTCACGATCCCTAAAAAGCTCCCTCCAAGAACTCATCACCACCGTGCACGAGCCCCACGGTGGGCGCCAACTGTCGTGGAATTGTCACGGCAGATGTCCTTAGTGTGAGGACTTAGTCGCGAGACCAACACATCTATGTGGTAGCTTGAGAGGGGTTGGGCGGAATCGAGGGACACGAGAGGTTTATACTGGTTCAGCCCCTTGCGGTGAAGGTAAAGCCTAGTCCAGTTGATGTGGTATTGCTAGGTTTCAATGACCAATGAGCGAAATACGCTAGCTTGGCTCTCGATCTGTTGTTTCTTGCCCCAAGCCGCCGCCGGGTCGTCCCCTTATATACACGGGTTGACGCCCTGCGGCCTATAGAGTCCCGGTCGGCTCATACAATGTGTCCGACTCGGTGACAACTCTTACATGCCTTACTTTACAAGTCTTATTCATACATGGCGGTTTATATTTACAGGCCTTAAGCCGCCTCTGGGCTTGGCCTACTACAAGCCTTATCATAAACCGTCACCTTGTATACTCTTCGGGCTTCACTTAAGTAACCCGCCATCGTGGTTGACCCGACCCCTCCTGGGAGGGTCATATCTGGTAGTCATATCCCCAATAATAGGGATCGCAATATTTTTCGAGGGAAGAGTATTCAACCCAAATTTATTGATTCGACACAAGGGGAGCCAAAGAATATTCTCAAGTATTAGCAGTTGAGTTGTCAATTCAACCACACCTGGATAACTTAATATCTGCAGCAAAGTGTTTAGTAGCAAAGTAATATGATAGTAGTGGTAACGGTGGCAAAAGGTAACGCTAGCAAAAGTAATATTTTTGGGTTTTGTAGTGATTGTAACAGTAGCAACGGAAAAGTAAATAAGCGAAGAACAATATAGGAAAAGCTCGTAGGCATTGGATTGGTGATGGAGAATTATGCCAGATGCAATCGATCATGTAACAGTCATAACCTAGGGTGACACAGAACTAGCTCCAGTTCATCAATGTAATATAGGCATGTATTCCGAATATAGTCATATGTGCTTATGGAAAAGAACTTGCATGACATCTTTTGTCCTACCCACCCTTGGCAGCGGGGTCCTATTGGAAACTAAGGGATATTAAGGCCTCCTTTTAATAGAGTACCGGACCAAAGCACTAACACATGGTGAATACATGAACTCCTCAAACTACGGTCATCACCGGTAAGTATCCCGATTATTGTCACTTCGGGGTTAACGGATCATAACACATAATAGGTGACTATAGACTTGCAAGATAGGATCAAGAACTCTCATATATTGATGAAAACATAATAGGTTCAGATCTGAAATCATGGCACTCGGGCCCTAGTGACAAGCATTAATGTAACGCCCTCGATGCGGCTATATCTCCCACGTGTCGAAGCACGACTTAGAGGCATAACCGCATTGAAAGCAATGTCGCAAGTGAGGTAATCTTCGCAAACAACCCATGTAATACAATAGGGGAAAAGATACACCGAGTTAAACTAGGCAAAATTCTACCCCATTTACATATAAAGTTTATTAAATTCCGAGTTACGGTTATTTAGTTATGAAATAAAGCATTTTAGCAAGTTATTTAAACAAATTTAAACAAACAGCATTTTAAACATGTTAAACATGGATGAAAGGGACAAATTATTAAACTAGATGAAAAACTAAGCATATTTCATATATAAATTATTTACATATGATGCACAGTTCTTAAGATATTAAATGCATGAAGTTTAGGGGCCGTTCTGCAAAACTGGCACTCTCTGGGAAATAGCTAAATTCACTGGACAGGAAAAAAACATGATGGGCTGGAACTGAATTGGCCCAGCAGCAGGAAAAGAAAGGTGGGGCGCTGGGGGTAGCCTGACCCATGGGCCTTGGCCTGACTCGGTGGAGAGGTTGGGCCACAGCGACTTGCTAGGCCGCGGGAGGGGCGCGATGAGGCACGAAGCGAGGCCGGCCCGTGCGAGCGATGCAGTCCACGCGTCGACTGGAGCGACGCTTGTCTTTCGATCCAGAGGAAGCAGGGCGCGGCGCTGGTCTGCGCGTGGAGACAAATCGAGGCGAGCTGGGCCTTGGCGCGGATCTGGACCAAGGGGAGGTGAAGCAGGTCACGAAGCAGAGGATCGAGCGGGCCGCGCTTCGCCTTGGAGAAGGACGACGGCGGCGACCTAGCGCGGCTCTGGCGAGGTCCAGGGCGCGGGACGGCTAGGGAGGCGGATCCGCAGCGGTGGAGACCAGATCCGGGCATGGGGTGCCCATTCCCGGTGTTGGACGGCACCGGCGACAACGTCCGCAAGCGGCGGCGGTGGTTCCTGCAGGGCGGCGGTAGTGGTGAGGAGCAGAGAGAGAGAGAGAAACGAAGGGAGAAGAAAGGAGAGGGGACCGGGGCACTGGCCTGGATCGGGGTGACGCTTGCGAGGGTCAACGACGAGGACAGCGGGGCGGTTCAGTGGCTTGCGGGGGCTCCTCTCCTCTCGATGGAGCTCAGGAACGAGGGCACGGGGAGGCAGCATCCTCGGGCAGTGAGGAGGTCTGGCGGGAGTCACGGCTCCATGTACGACGCTGGGACGAGATGAAGGAGGTCGGCGGCGGCTGGATTGAACGGATGGATCGGACAGGAGCGGGCTGCACTGCTGATTGGGTGGCGCTGAAAACAAGGGGAAGATGGCGGCGGTGCTAGGGGATTGGGTCAAGGAGGAGCAAAAGAGCGATGGTTGGTTCGCTAGTGATCCCGAGGGGAACCAGAGAGAGTGGCGGCGCAGGGAGGATCCCTAGAAAATAGGGTTTGTCCAAAATGGACTAAGGATAGACTATATATATATGGAAAAGAAGGGAGTTGGATCATCCGATCAAAATCAGACGGTCGAGAATAGATAGGCTAGGAAAGTCTAAATAAGAAACGGAGACGTTTTGTAGATGTTTGGGGATGATCCAGACACAACGGTAGCGACAGCCCGGGTCGGGTCCGGGACAATTTCGGGCACGCACGTGAGGGGTTCGATGCACTGTGCAGAGAGGGTTTCGGACCGTGCGGTCGCATCGGACAACTCCGGAAGCAAAGAGGGGAAGGAGGATGGACTAGGTGGGCTGTGGCGAGACTGCGAGGGGGAGAAGAGAGAGAGAGAGGTCCCGACACCTGTTTCCGGAGACCGAAAACGTCCGATGTTAGACCGGCTACTATTGCCGCCATATTTATCCGTTGGGGCATCAAACGGACTCCGAATGCGATGAAACTTGGCAGGCGGTCTACTGACAACAAAACAACACCGCATGCCAAATTTCAACCCATTCCAAGAACATTTTCCGGCCACTTATAAAATAATATTTCGGACATGTCACGGGCGCGTGCAAGTGTGTCTGGGCTCAGAACTGACAACGGAAGGAACTGGGAGACCCGGACGAATGCAAGTTTTGAAAACATGATGATGCAATGCACATGATGACATGATGAAATGCAACACGCAAGCAAATGACATGGCAACAACAGCGAATAATTGGAAGACACCTGGCACAACGGTCTCGGGGCGTTACAACACTCCACCACTACAAGAGGATCTCGTCCCGAGATCTAGAATGGCACCGGAGGGCAAACGGAAGAGAAAGAGAAGAGGTAAAATTAAGTTGCTTCTTTGACAAACGAGTGAAACCACGAACCTTGAAAAGGTTAAGCCATTTCGAGAAAAGAATACAAAGGAGATGAACGAAGTTGAAAACACTCCGTTAGAAAAGAGGGACAAGGAAGAACAACTTCGAGCAGCACTCTGGTTGAGAAGTTATGCAAGACTTGATACGGTGAAAAGAACTTGAGCAGAGGACACGACACTCCGGTTAAACAAGATAGAGAAGGAATAAGACTGATATAATTTGGACATCACTTCGATTGTAAATGGAAGAAATTGAACATAATCTTGACAAACCGAGATGAGGAGTGAAAAGAGCAACATCACTAGACCTCCGGGAGAAAGAATAGAATAAAGATAATTGAGACAAAAGAATGTAGAAGAAAATGCCAACTTCTGCTACAAAAGAGCTTGAAAAGGTATCCTTAGGAGAAGGGTCGAACGGAGTTGTTGGAAAAACCAACAACAAAAAGAATAAGCTTGATATGGTCTTATGGAATACATCTCAAATTATGAGGTGACAACCTGCCACTCACGGGAAAAAGAATTGGATTGGTATGAGCAAGGAGACAAGAAACTTATTTCACCGGAAGGATGAAATAAGAACTTGGGTCATTTATGAGCACCATAGGTAGCAACAATCCTTAGGGAACGCTCTAGGTGAAATATAACCCAAGATAATTCCAACGAATAGGTTGATGGATTTAAAATACCTCATTCTTAACAATATGTGAATCATGAAACATGAGCTCAAATTATCAAAATGACAAAATAGCACCTCCAATAATATGGTAGAAAGAATTGCACTCCGGATTGCACGAAAAAGAATACTTGTGCTCCTTAGGAAAGAATGTTGATGAACACTTCGAGAAGGAAATTAAATCATTGATGAAACCATCATGTAGAACCTTCATGAAGAACTCCGGTAACAAAAGGATAACGAGAAGAAAGAGAAGTTGAAAACACAAGGTGAATCCTTGCAATGATTAGATGGATCTTCGTGATGAAATAAATTGAGAGAGCTTGGAACTCCGGAAAAGAAAAGATGAAACAATTGAAACCAAGATTTTTGATGAGGCTCCGGAATGAGGAATTAATCACTTGGATGAAACAAGAATAAGAATTACATTATGTGTATCCTTCACCAATTCAAATTGATGACAAGCCATGGAATTGGCATACTACTTATTCTCGTAGAAAGAATTAAGATAGATATAGAGTCGACTTGGAAAAGGTCTTCAACGAACCACCGGTAGGATTGAAAACAACGAATAAATTGATATGATAACGAAACAAGAGGAATCTTGCATGAACCACCGGTAGGATTGAAAATGAACGAAGAAAAGATAAAGAAACACCGGGAAGAATTAGCGAATGAACGAAGAATCTTGAGGGGATTTAGTTACATGAGAACGAAGAGATCAAGAACTGATTAGAGGATAATTGATCGATGCACCGGTAAGATTAGGAGAACGATAACTGAAAGCCGGGAATGAATAATTATGAGATGATGGGCTCCGGAGAATCAAACTAAAAATACTCTGAATTGCTCCGGGTGGATGAAAAG
>NC_053025.1:546223688-546235600 GCF_003073215.2 Triticum urartu | reverse complement strand
AATGAGTGTACGGCTCCCTACAAGAGAAGAGAAGATTCTCCAAAAAGAAGAAGCAAAGATCACCACCAAGAGAGAGAAGGAGTAGAGATGATCGTTATGAACGAAGATACTCACGGAGAAGCAAGGATTCAGAAAGGAAGGAAAAATCATCAAGGAGCTACACAAGACGAAGACATCAAGCTCATGTTGGTGAATGGGTATCCGGCTCCGACTCCGACAGCCACTCCGAGAGAAGTTATCACTCCGACTCCGAAGATACTCAAGATGAAGGTGTTGCCGGTCTAGCACTTGTGTCAACCAACTCCTACGACATATTTGACTCACCAAATGAAGGAATTGGAAGATGCTTCATGGCCAAAGGTCCTAAGGTAACACACCCCGAGTATGTTGATTTCAATAGTGATGAAGATGACTTGTTAGGTGATGATTTGCTTGGTGACAACTCTAGTGATGAATATTATGATGAAAGACCAATTAATCATGCTAATCAAGATAAAACGAATGACAATGATAAGGAGAAGATTGAGACTCTAACTAAAGAACTAAACACTCTTAAGTTAGCTCATGAAACTATCTTCGAAGATCATCATCAAGAACTTTTAAGAGCTCATGAGAAACTACCTTTGAAAAGCTCAATCTTGAGCAAGAGCATGAGTTCTTAAAGGAAATCAATGATGATCTTTGCAAGAAAAGTTCTTCTTACATTGCCAAGCGTTTACTCTTATCCACTTACATGCCTCAAGTCAAGTCTAACAAGAAAGATTCTTCCTCTAGTAGTAACAATAATCATGCTAAATCCAATATTGTTGCTTCTAGTAGTTCTCTTGATTCCACTAATGATTCTCTTAGCCAAGTTACACTTGAGCAAGAAAATAGCTTATTGAAGGGAATTATAGAGAAAGGAGTGTACAAAAGCCTTGCCGGGAGTAAGCAATTCGAGGAAATTGTGCGCAAGCAAGGAATGCACCGGAAGAATCAAGGTGTTGGTTTTGAACGAAAGTTCAATGCCAATGGAGTTGAGTGGGAAGAAGATCAATACCCCAAGACAAAGTTTGTCCCTCAACAAGAGAAGTATACTTCTTTCAAGGGGACACAAGCTCAAGATGATCTTCCACCACAAGACTACGAGCAAAAAGGGAAGGAAAAGCTTCAAGAGGAAATTGATGCATTTGAAGAAGCTCCTAAAGACCTTAGTCAAGTGGATTTCCAAGACCACTTCAAGTTCCACTTCATCAAGTACGACTACAACTCCAAGGATTCCCATCAAGATGGTGTGGATCCAAAAGAAGAAGAACTAGAGAGTTCTTGAGGGTGACTCCGCCAACATACTTCACTCTTATCATTTTGGCAAGAACAAGTGCAATCAACTTCCACATCTTGCACTAGTTCAAGGAGTCACAAACCCTCTTGTTGGTAAGACAAGGGACAAGGTAACCTAAAGTTTTCATGGACATCATCTTGTGTGTGCATCACTCTATATCTATGGATATCCTTGTTTGTTCCTTGTGGGACTAACCCATGTAGGTATTGAAAGTGCAATTCACTCAAATGGATAGCTCCAAGTGATCTACATTAACATTCATCCACATCTTCAACATCTACATGAAGTCATCATCGACAAAACCCAAGGTTAGTTCATCCCTCTTAGGGGGGATATCACATCTAGGGGGAGCTTTACTCTAAGACTTGAGCTAAAGCAACTCTAAAGATGTGAACACAACAATGCTTTATGTAAAAGTGGTAACCCCACTTGAGCTTAAACGATGAGTATGACCTATGATCAAGTGTTTCTCACTTGACTCCTAGTCAATACTCATATATAGATGACCCTAGTTCATCGCAAATTGCTGATAGATGCTAGATTGGTTGTGCATGCCTTGTCACATATTTCATTTGCCATCTTATTGTGTGAGCATGCTGGTTGCATATTTTACTCATTCGAGGACATTCCACTTGTTGTTTGATTGGTTTGGTTTTATTTCTTTTTGCAAGGTATGGAAAAGAATGCCTAAGAACCTCCTCTAGTTATCTATGCTTTTCTCGTCTCAAACTCTTCATGGCTTGCATCACAAAATTTTATCAAGTCAGATTCGAAACCACTCTGTTGTGAGGAGCGCTCGGAGGTCCCGATTGTCATAGACTTAAATTCAAAACCTCTTATGATCTCGGTTACCGATACTCACCTTCGTCCCTACCGAAGATCATAAGTTGATCTAGGTTTTCGATCTTCGGGGTGCAAACCGATTTGAACTTTCGGTCACACCGAGTTTCAGTAACTGCACGCAGTTATGAAATCTCGGTGCCACCGAGTTGTCCACTCGGGTCACACCGACAGGGTCGGGCTATATATAGTCACGGGCAAAATTTGGAAATTTCTCCGAACCCCTTCGCCCACGCGATAGCCTGCTCTGCCCTCGAGGTCTCCGGATTGTCTTCTCGCCGCCAGCAGCCTCCAGTCGTATGGTCTCCGTCGCCGTCAACGGAAATTTCTGCCCCGCCGTTGCCGTCGTAGCAAGTCCCCGCCGAACCAGGGTATGACTTGATCTTTGTGCTTATTCCTCAATCTGATTCCTAGCACAATTGGTGATCATATTGTTTCTAGCCACGTATTGAAAACTTCCTATTCAGTCAAAACGCTCATAGATTAGGTTTGATTCGAAAATTCTAGGTTAGGTTTCGCCGAAACCATCTCGACCCACCGAGTGTTGAAAAACTCGGTCCCGATTGGCTTATGCCATTGCACAAGTGACTCGTCTGACCGAGAATTACTTATCGGTGTGACCGATTTTTGAACTCAGTGAAACCCTAGCAGTCTTGGTGCCACCGAACTGTGACTCGGTCCTACCGAGTTCACTAG
Source organism: Triticum urartu (assembly GCF_003073215.2). Lineage (NCBI taxonomy): Eukaryota > Viridiplantae > Streptophyta > Magnoliopsida > Poales > Poaceae > Triticum > Triticum urartu. Next base: position 546,232,743 of record NC_053025.1, on the reverse strand, counting down.
TTCTGGTGCCAAAACTGCTTCGGTATCACCGAGTTTGAAAATCGGGTAGATCCGAGATGATTTCAGTGGGAAACTAAAACTAAGTTTTTGGATCATTCTTTTTGCAAAAATCTCTGCATTTTGTGATGCTCATCCACTCTATCTCCTCTATAATATATTCACAGGGTCAGCAGTCAGTTTGCAACATGTCAGACCAGAGTGACAGCCAAAACTTGTCAGAGCAGCAAGTGCAGTTGAGTGAGGGCACTAGCCCCTCAAGTTCCTCAGATGATGGCAGCAGGAGCACACCCAGCAACCTGCCTAAAGCTGCCACTAGACAAAGGAAGAAGAGAACCTCAGATTCAGAAGATGAGGACTATGTGGCAGAGGAAGAGGCCACTTCCAAGAGAATTGAGCCAGCCCAAGGCACTAAGCCAGGTATAAAGATCAAAAGGCCAGCAGGCAGGCAGCCCATGTCAAAGGCTAGAGCCTCAACTGAGAAGCCCACTTCCCAAGAGCCAGCTGTAGCTGAGGGCAAGAAAAGGAAGGGGAGGGTGAAAAAGACTGTGGCTAGGGTGCTTGGCAAAGCTTCCATCATGGTAGAGGAAGAGGAAGAAGAGGCAGCTGCACCAGCGCCCAAGGCACCCAAGCTCATGGGAGATGCCATAAGGTCAGGGGGAGCTGCATCCAAGCCCAAGGAAGCACCTAAGGCTGCATCTAAGCCTAAGAGTGCACCAAAGAGAAACACAAGAAGCATCCCAGCCACTGAGAAGAACAAGGCCCCAGTGCCTGAGACTGTTGCGAGAGAGAAGAGGAAGAATGAGTGTCCTTCGGAAAAGGCCCAAGTCAGACCCAAGATGCTCATCCTGTGGCTGAGGATATGAAGCTCAGGAGAGACTCAGGGCTCAGGAAGTGGAGAGAAGCAGATCCATATGCTTCTAGGAGAAGGACTGCAGTGGACTACAGGTTTCATACCAAGGAGCAGCAGGATTTCTATGAGACAGTGCTACTTGACAAGAAGCCAATTGTATGTGACATGAGATGGGTCGACTGGACCTATATCTGGAGTATTTGACAGCTTTAGTGCGTGTGGAGTTGCAGACTTTGTTGGGCAGAAGCTCACAAAGTGGAACGAGGAGCTAATCATGCAATTCTACTCCACAGCACACTTTTATCCGGATGGCAGGGTCACATGGATGTCAGAGGGTACAAGGTACCACTCTACTGTTGAGGAATGGGCGAAGCTGATCAATGCCCCAGAGGAGCAAGCAGATGACTTGGACATTTATGCCAAGAAAAAGATGGACCACAACTCCATGTCCAACATGTACAAGGAGATTCCGAATGAAGCACTTGACACGTTCAAGTTTGGCTCAGTGCATTATCTGCTATCAGGATTGCCTACGATCAACTGGATCCTTAGGCACACCCTTCTGCCCAAGTCTGGAGATCACAAGATGATCAGAGGTCACGCGATCAATTTGCTTCATGTCTTTGACGTGCCTCAAAAATTCAAAGTCATGAGCCTCATAGTGGAAACAATCAAAAGGACTGCGGCAGATCAGAAGAGGAGCTGTGGATATGCCCCTCAGATTCAGGAGCTCATCAACTCCAAGATGGGCACGGGCGTATATTTGTTGGATAAGGAACACATGCCCATCCGCCCAGATTTCGAAGATAATCAAGTTGTTATGACAGAGAATGAACCATCATCTGCCCATGCACAAGCTCAGAAGGAGAAGGCGAAGAAGGAGAAAGCTGCCAGGATGCCTACTCAAGCGGAGGCATCTGATTACTTCCTAAAAACCAAACAAGAGCAGCTTGGTTACCTGATTGCGTCCACCCGGCGGATTGAGCAGAGTATAGCCACCCTGACTCAGAAACAGGCGAGTTTAGAGAGGATCATGGAATAGAGGTTCTATGACTTGGACATCAAGGTGACAGAGATACAGACTGCCGTGGAGCAGCTCCAGGAGGACATGAATGAGAGGAGAGGCAGGACCACGACTGATGCTTTTGCGAGGGTGCCACGAGGTCCGAGGTCGTCTGCACTGCCAGTTGCTGACACCAGAGCTACAACGTCTGCACCAGCCACAGCCTCAGTTCCACCAGCTCCAGCATCCACTTCAGCCTCGACTCCGACCACGTCTACCGAAGGCTTCGTCCTTGGAGTGCTCCGACTCCACCACCACCTGAAGATCAAGCCTGAGCGTCGATCTAGTGCTATGCATTTTCTAGGAACTTTTTGGTAACTTGTTGCCAAAGGGGGAGAAGATGTATATCATAGGCTTCGAGAGAGAGAGTGTTGCTTTTCTCTCTTGCTTTATTTGGTGGTTTTTCGAACGTTCTGCTTTTGAGTGCTTGATACTACGTCATTATTTGTGAGACATTGATGATCATGTGTTTGATCATAAGCTACACTTAATGCTTGCTTAATATTATCATTCTATCTATCGTTTGTGATCATTCACTATTCTTGGTGATGAGTGCATGTATTTTCATTCTTATCATTTTGAGCGCTCCACCAAGATGATGTGACATGGAAGAGTAACCCATGACTCTAACTCTTTGTGCATTTGCAGTCCAAAGCAAATTTTAAATATGCACAAATTTAGGGGGAGCTCTTACTTATCACATACTTCTCAAAGCGACGATATATTTCATGCTTATTATCATTTGTCGAAGCTTTGATCTATATGTTGTCATCAATTACCAAAAAGGGGGAGATTGAAAGTGCAACTATCCCTAGGTGGTTTTGGTAATTCATAACAACATATAGCTCATTGAGCTAATGCTATTCCAAGATGATTATTTCAGGAAAGCTCAATGATTGGCATGGCATGGATGTGAAAGTGGAACCCTCAAAATGCTAAGGACAAAGGATTGGCTCAAGCTCAAAAGCTCAAGACTCTTCATTTTATATTTTAGTGATCCAAGATCACATTGAGTCTTTAGGAAAAGCCAATACTATTAAGGAGGGATGAGGTGTTGCTTAATGAGCCTCTTGCTTCATGTGCTTAATGATATGCTCCAAAATCCTCAACTACTTTCCCATATCCACATATGACCTAAACCCTAAGCCAAACTCGGTCCTACCGATTCTTCCTATCCGGCGCCACCGAGTTTCACTTGTCATTAGCCACTGCCAAACCCTAGCAATTCGGTCTACCGATAAGGATCTCGGTCTCACCGAGATGGGGCTGCAAACTCTCTGTTTCCCTTTCGTAACTTTTCGGTCTTCGAAAGAGCGAATCGGTCCCACCGAGATTGCAATGTAAACTCAGTGTTTCCCCTTTGTAACTTTTCGGTCTCACCGAGTTCCACTCGTACTCACCGAAAGAGCAAATCGGTCCCACCGAGTTTGCCTGACCAACTCTCTGGTTAGCTAATTACCAAATTCGGTCTCACCGAGTTTGTGTAATCGGTCTCACCGAGATTACGTTATGCCCAAACCCTAACCGAATCGGTCCTACCGAGTTGCATGTCAGTCCCACCGAAATTCCTAACGGTCACTAGGTTTACTATTTTCGGTCCAGACCGAGTTTTCATTCGGTCCCACCGAGATTGGTAAAATTGTGTAACGGTTGGATTTTGTGTGGAGGCTATATATACCCTCCACCTCCTTCTCATTCGATGAGAGAGCCATCAGAACACACACACCATTCCAACTCATATGTTCTGAGAGAGAACCACCTACTCATGTGGTGAGACCAAGACATGCCATTCCTACCATATGAATCTTGATCTCTAGCCTTCCCAAGTCGCTTTCCACTCAAATCTTCTTTCCACCAAATCCAAATCCTATGAGAGAGAGTTGAGTGTTGGGGAGACTATCATTTGAAGCACAAGAGCAAGGAGTTCATTACCTACACACCATTTGTTACTTCTTGGAGAGTGGTGTCTCCTAGATTGGCTAGGTGTCACTTGGGAGCCTCCGACAAGATTGTGGAGTTGAACCAAGGAGTTTGTAAGGGCAAGGAGATGCCTACTTCGTGAAGATCTACCGCTAGTGAGGCAAGTCCTTGTGGGCGATGGCCATGGTGGGATAGACAAGGTTGCTTCTTCGTGGACCCTTTGTGGGTGGTTGCTTCTTCGTGGACCCTTCGTGGGTGGAGCCCTGTGTGGACTCGCGCAACCGTTGCACCTTGGGTGGAGCCCTGTGTGGACTCGCGCAACCGTTACCCTTCGTGGGTTGAAGTCTCCATCAACGTGGATGTAGGATAGCACCACCTATCCGAACCACGGGAAAAACATCCGTGTCTCCAATAGCGTTTGAATTCTCCAAACCCTTCCCTTTACATTCTCGCAAGTTGCATGCTTTACTTTCCGCTGCCTATAACTCTTTGCATGCTTGCTTGAATTAGTGTATGATTGCTTGACTTGTCCTAAATTAGCTAAAATCTGCCAAGAACTAAAATTGGGAAAAGGTTAAGTTTTTATTTGGTCAAGTAGTCTAATCACCCCCCCCTCTAGACATACTTTCGATCCTACATCAGCCACGTGAGCTCTGTACTATCCCTTCGCCTGCATGCAGAAGAGAGTCTTCATCTTGTCCTTCAGCTTCTTGGCCCATGACGGCTCAGAGGAACAGGTGGTGAACCTGGCAGCACGGTCCTCAGCAGCCTCCCCCTGACCAGCAGCCCTCCTAGCAGAAGATGCCTCAGCACGAGTAGTGGTGTTGGCCCAGTTGGGCTTGACGCGGAGGCAGATGGACTCATGGCGGATCCAGTCTGGAGCAAGGAACTCATCACCTGGATAGGTCTTCTCCCAAGTGGTAGAGAGCAGCAGAGACAGGTACGGTCCATAGATAGGAACCTTGCGAGTGAACACCGCAAACCGAAGCTCACACCACATGATGTGAGAGACATCAAGTGGCTGAGTCTGAGAAGAACGTGCCTCTGCACACAAGAGCAACATGTCCACTAGAAATGCATGAACCTTGTCCTTGTCGCCAATGCGTGGGAACAGAGTGTTGCGGAAGATGCGATGCATGATATCCAGAAAAGAGTTCAACACCCAAGTAGACTTTCCATTGGGGAGTACCTTCTCAACAAGGAAGGGCTAAAGCAGGTTCTTGTTGGCAGACTCAGAGTTGGCATGGGGGCGGACGCTCTCACCGAGATGGGGTTGCAAACTCTCTGTTTCCCTTTCGTAACTTTTTGGTCTTACCGAAAGAGTGAATCGGTCCCACCGAGATTGCAATGTGAACTCAGTGTTTCCCCTTTGTAACTTTTTGGTCTCACCGAGTTCCACTCGGTCTCACCGAAAGAGCAAATCGGTCCCACCGAGTTTGCCTGACCAACTCTCTGGTTAGCTAATTACCAAATTCGGTCTCACCGAGTTTGTGTAATCGGTCTCACCGAGATTACGTTATGCCCAAACCCTAACCGAATCGGTCCTACCGAGTTGCATGTCAGTCCCACCGAAATTCCTAACGGTCACTAGGTTTACTATTTCGGTCAGACCGAGTTTTCTGATTCGGTCCCACCGAGATTGGTAAATTGTATGTAATGGTTGGATTTTGTGTGGAGGCTATATATACCCCTCCACCTCCTTCTCATTCAGAGAGAGAGCCATCAGAACACACACACCATTCCAACTCATATGTTCTGAGAGAAAACCACCTACTCATGTGTTGAGATCAAGACATTCCATTCCTACCATATGAATCTTGATCTCTAGCCTTCCCAAGTTGCTTTCCACAAAAACCCTCTTTCCACCAAATCCAAATCCTATGAGAGAGAGTTGAGTGTTGGGGAGACTATCATTTGAAGCACAAGAGCAAGGAGTTCATTACCTACACACCATTTGTTACTTCTTGGAGAGTGGTGTCTCCTAGATTGGCTAGGTGTCACTTGGGAGCCTCCGACAAGATTGTGGAGTTGAACCAAGGAGTTTGTAAGGGCAAGGAGATCGCCTACTTCGTGAAGATCTACCGCTAGTGAGGCAAGTCCTTCGTGGGCGATGGCCATGGTGGGATAGACAAGGTTGCTTCTTCGTGGACCCTTTGTGGGTGGTTGCTTCTTCGTGGACCCTTCGCGGGTGGAGCCCTGTGTGGACTCGCGCAACCGTTGCCCTTGGGTGGAGCCCTGTGTGGACTCGCGCAACCGTTACCCTTCGTGGGTTGAAGTCTCCATCAACGTGGATGTAGGATAGCACCACCTATCCGAACCACGGGAAAAACATCCGTGTCTCCAATAGCGTTTGAATTCTCCAAACCCTTCCCTTTACATTCTTGCAAGTTGCATGCTTTACTTTCCGCTGCCTATATACTCTTTGCATGCTTGCTTGAATTATGTGATGATTGCTTGACTTGTCCTAAATTAGCTAAAATCTGCCAAGAACTAAAATTGGGAAAAGGTTAAGTTTTTATTTGGTCAAGTAGTCTAATCACCCCCCCTCTAGACATACTTTCGATCCTACATTAGTCTAGAATCTTGCATGATGATTTTTTTACTATAGTACTGGTGAAAGACTTATGATGAACCATTTCTTACATATCCTCTGGCCCCTTCCAGGTCATCCTGATTTAATCCCTCCGTCTAGGTGTATAAGGGCATGGCTAATACTTAAATAGTGTAGCCAACTATTGACTATAAGAAAGTGTCATGTCATCTGTAGCCAACATGTATAACAATGGATACTCAAAAACTAATTCTTGATGATTATTTCTTGCAAAGCACAATAAGATTTATTTCTTCACAAGTTTTGGATGTAGGTTGAATAGTTGAACGCTTTTGTTTGCAAAGGATACTTTTTTATCTATTTCACCCGGATGTTTGTGAGCTCTAGAGATGAAATAATATCCGAAGAAACCTATCGATACCCGTTACACATGAGATGACCCCCACATCCTTTGTCAAAATAAACAACTCCCCGATCAATGCATTTGACTCTTCCGTGCAATGCACGGGCACCTTACTATAGATTAGTACGACCAAAAATTGAACTAACATTATATATAGTACGATAAATGATGATGCATGTCACCTAAAATTATATCATTGAAAACTATGTTCAAATACGAATCCGACGATATTGTTTTCGTTGACATGCACTAACATTTTCTCAGTTAAATCTTCATTCAAATTCAATGGGGGATAAACCATGACCGATGTAGTAAACCACGACCGAGTACTAGTGTAGAGGGCGGCGCTACACGGGAGTGTCACCCTGCTCTTGGCGCGGCAGTAAAGCCGTCATATCACAAAACCCAACCACTCCCAATAATAAGTGGCCTGGTAAAATAAACGGACAAGCAACCATCACATACCTCCGTGTTTTTTGCATTTCATCTCTCTCTATTTACTTTCTCCGGTTCATCTCACACACTCGATCCCTAGCTACTACTCCTGGTATCCCTAGCTACTACTCCTAGGGCCAGTTCTTTTGGCGGCTTCCCCAGCTTTTCCCATAAGACTAGTCACAGTGGAGAGTAACTTTAAGGCGCCTCACTCATTTATTTGGGCTTCTAAACTACTACTTGTAGTACCTCCGTTCTGGTTTATTCCTCACCATTGTAATTTGTGCTAAATTTTGACCAAAGATAACATTTCATTAGTTAAATTTATGATCAAAATTTGACACAGATTACAATGGGGACCAATAAACCATGACAGAGGTAGTAGTTATGGGTATTACTAATCTAGAAGCCTAAAAGAACTGCCCCTGGTACTCCTACTAGTAGTAGTACTAAGTTGGAATTCCAATTGCACATCACAACTTGTTAGGCAAAAAATTCGATACATGGTGTAGGAAGCGGTTTGGGAATTTGCATGCCTTTCCGACAGTGAGATACTCCGTACAAAGTACGATAGAGAAATAACCATAGAGAAGGAATCTAAAAGTAAACAATCAAACAAGCATTTTTGCATTTGTTTTGCATTGAATCGTTTCACAAGCTTGACTAGTGTTGTTTTTCTACTTTTACAAAAATACCGCATCGTAATGTTAAAACATGCATTTGCACGTACATAAGTAATAGTAGTACTCCCTCCATCTAGGTGTATAAGTCTTCCATCCTTCTTGGTCACGGTGCACAACCAAAGATGACTTATTGACCTGGACGGAGGGAGTAGCACAGTCTGCAAGCATATATAGAGAGAGACGTGTAGTGCGATAGTATATAGTAAAGTTTGTGCTATATGCACGTACTTACAAAATGCGTACGAATACACAAGGTTTCCAAACTTTCCCTTTTACATAATTAATTAATGACGCTAATAATTAATTAATGACGCTTGAATTGTGTGATGATTGCTTGACTTGTCCTACAATAGCTAAAATCTGCCAAGAACTAAAATTGGGAAAAGGTTAAGCTTTTATTTGGTCAAGTAGTCTAATCACCCCCCCTCTAGACATACTTTCGATCCTACATTAGTCTAGAATCTTGCATGTATGATTTTTTTACTATAGTACTGGTGAAAGACTTATGATGAACCATTTCTTACATATCCTCTGGCCCCTTCCAAGTCATCCTGATTTAATCCCTCCGTCTAGGTGTATAAGGGCATGGCTAATACTTAAATAGTGTAGCCAACTATTGACTATAAGAAAGTGCCATGTCATCTGTAGCCAACATGTATAACAATGGATACTCAAAAACTAATTCTTGATGATAATTTCTTGCAAAGCACAATAAGATTTATTTCTTCACAAGTTTTGGATGTAGGTTGAATAGTTGAACGCTTTTGTTTGCAAAGGATACTTTTTTATCTATTTCACCCGGATGTTTGTGAGCTCTAGAGATGAAATAATATCCGAAGAAACCTATCGATACCCGTTACACATGAGATGACCCCCACATCCTTTGTCAAAATAAACAACTCCCCGATCAATGCATTTGACTCTTCCGTGCAATGCACGGGCACCTTACTATAGATTAGTACGACCAAAAATTGAACTAACATTATATATAGTACGATAAATGATGATGCATGTCACCTAAAATTATATCATTGAAAACTATGTTCAAATACGAATCCGAACGATATTGTTTTGTTGACATGCACTAACATTTTGTCAGTTAAATCTTCAGTCAAATTCAATGGGGGATCTAATAAACCACGACTTTGCG
>NC_053025.1:546190052-546222267 GCF_003073215.2 Triticum urartu | reverse complement strand
AACTAACCCTCATTTTAGTGAAAAGTTTGGAAAGCTAATGTCGGAGAAGTTTGAGATGTCGATGATGAGTGAACTCAAATTCTTTCTTGGTTTGCAAATCAAGCAAACTAAGGAAGGTACCTTTGTCTCTCAAACGAAGTACACCAAGGACTTATTCAAGAAGTTCAATATGCAAGAATGCAAAGGTATGAGTACACCCATGCCTACTAGTGGACATCTTGATTTAACCAAAGATGGTGAAGCGGTTGATCAAAAGGTTTATCACTCTATGATTGGTTCATTGTTATATCTCTGCGCTTCAGGTCCCGATATTATGCTAAGTGTGTGCATGTGTGCATGATATCAAGCCGCTCCTAAAGAATGTCATCTTAAGGCCGTGAAAAGGATAGTGAGATACTTAATCCATACACCAAATTTTGGCATTTGGTACCCAAAGAGGGCCTCCTTTGATCTTGTTGGCTACTCCGACTCGGACTATGCCGGTGACAAGGTTGATAGAAATTGCACTTCGAGTACTTGTCAATTTCTTGGTAGATCTCTTGTGTCTTGGTCTTCCAAGAAACAAAACTCGGTATCCTTATCCACCGCCAAAGCGGAATACATTGCCGCTGGATCATGTTGTGCTCAATTACTTTGGATGACCCAAACTCTTAAAGATTATGGGATATATGTGAAACATGTTCCATTACTTTGTGACAATTAAAGTGCTATTAATATTGCTCAAAATCCTGTGCAACATTCTCGAACTAAGCATATTGAAGTTCGTCATCATTTCACTCGAGATCATGTTGCCAAAGAGGACATTAATCTTAAGCATGTTCACACCGAAAAGCAGTTAGCTGATATATTCACGAAACCACTTGATGAGAAATTGTTTTGCAGGTAATTAAAGGGGTGAATTGAACATCATTTATTCTTCAAACTTGGAGTAGGAACTCCATTTGATACATGCAAGGCGTGAGCCTATGACTAATCCTTGATATTTCTCTTATGTTGACTATCTCATGTCTTGGATATATTTGCACCTTGCATGTTATCTAACCCGTGTAGGTACTTGGATGAATCTAAATCTATGAGATTGCAACTCACTCACATCTTGAGCAATTTCTATATCACCAAGTCTCTACACAATGGTGGATGAAGACAAGGAAGCACGCAACCATTCAAACATATCCTTTGACAAATTTTATGTTGAGTTTCATGATAGTCATTTTGGATATACAAGTGCTCTTCCTTGCAAGAACTAACCCATGTAGGTAGATGAACTCAAACTCCAAGTGGTGCTCCCAACTCTTGATGAGCTACATCAACCTTGAGCAACCCAGACAAGTTCAACTACATGATCATGATCAACGCCACCACCCAAGGTATGTTATTCCATCTTAGAGAAGCTTTACTCCAAGTCATGAGTCAAAGCAACTCGACAAGATGTGAATACATCAAAAGGCTTAAACGAAAAATGGTAACCCCATTTTGAGCTTAAACGATGAGTATGACCTATGATCAAGTGATCTCACTTGACTCCTAAGTCAATATACTCTAACATAGGTGACTTCGTCGCCGACCAATTCTAGATGAAGTTCTCTTGTGTTCTTTTTGTGCTCTTGCATTTGTCTCATGCATATTGTTTCCAACTTCATCTAGACTTCTTTTTAGTTTCTTCTTTTTTATTTTCTGTTCTAAATTCCTTGCATCCAATTCATTGCAAATCTTTCAGTTAATTCCTTACAAATCCTTATGAGATCTTACTTGTCTAGTGAGCTGAGGTGACAAGTGTTTTCTCTGTGATGAACTCAGTCTCACCAGTCTGATGCTTTCGGTCCAACCGAATCCTCTCGGTACAACCGAACCATACAACTCGGTGTCACTGATTTCACTACAGGAAAGACATCTTGCCACTTGTTTTTGCATTCTTTTTGATCTAGCTCCACTCAATGAATCTTGTTCTCGACCAGCATCCCATTCAACTTTCTGCTTTGTTCTGTGACTCAAGGACCAAACCCATCATGACAAAATCTAGAAGAACCCTTCTTGGAAATTGATGTCAAAGGGGGAGAGAGAGATCACATCAAAGATTAATCATATCTATAGGGGGAGAGAATACTCAAGGGAAGAAAGAGTAATCATCAAGGACCCTAGATGCTTGGTGTTCAAGAGGAGAGAAGTCACATGTCTTCAAGAGGGGAAAGACATGTTCATGTTTTCTCGTTTGCATTAGCTCTGTTTATTTCCTTTGAGCTCTGATTTTGCTCTGATTTTCTGTTCCCTATCTTCTCCCAGTATCCCATGCTAGATTCAGGGGGAGCAAGACATCTAAGGTAAGGAAATCCTTGATTTATTGCAGATCTTTACCTTTGGGGACATGTCTATATCCAATGTAGTACTTAGTACTCACTCTACATGTCATCCTAGTCTTGGTACTCTTGTGGTTTCTTTTGTTTGCTCTGGCCAGTAGGTGTATCTGTGCTATCTGACCTTGTTTATGCAGGTTCATCCCATCCTAAGCCAACTCAAGACCATAAGGTAAGTATATGCATCACAATCATGTGTATGAGAGATTCATGCTGATGTACATACTGTTTGCAAGAAGGACTCATGAGCATGAAGGTACATTTCTCATATTCACATCATTTGCTCTGATGCATATAGCCAAGATACATGTAACACATTGCTTACTCTGTCATGTTTATGCATTCACATGCTTCTATATTCCATATTCACATGATTGCATACATGTAGGGGGAGCCTATGCATGTTACATGTCTTTCCAAAGCTTTACTTACTATTCTCTATATCTTTATCTAAAGCTTTGATGTATGTTGTCATCAATTACCAAAAAGGGGGAGATTGAAAGCACAAGTGCTCCCTAGGTTGTTTTGGTAATTAATGTCAACATATCTCTTGTTGGACTAACACTTTTACCTAGTATGTTTCAGATAAGTTCAACAATGAAGTGGCATGGACTAGAGGATGTGGAACCCCTTCAAAATGCTAAGGACAAAGGATTGGCTCAAGCTCCAAGCTCAAGACTCTACATTTTCTATTTTAGTGATCCAAGATCACATTGAGTCTATAGGAAAAGCCAATACTATTAAGAAGGGATGAGGTGTTGCTTAATGAGGCTCTTGCTCAAAATGCTTAGTGATATGCTCCAAAGCCCTCAACCACTTTCTCACATCCACATATGACCTAAACCAAAAGTCAAACTCGGCCCCACCGATTCTTTCTATCCGGAGCCACCGAGTTCAGTTGACATAGCCACTGCCAGAAACCCTAATCAGTTCGGTCTCACCGATGGGATCTCGGTCTCACCGAGATGGGCTTGCAAACTCTCTGTTAGCCATTGCAATATTTTCGGTCCCACCGAGATATGCAATCAGCCCCACCGAGTTTGCTTGACCAACTCTCTGTTTCGCTTATTACCCAAATCAGTCGCACCGAGTTTGAGTAATCGGTCAAACCGAGTTTTGGATTTACCCTAACCCTAGCACATCGGTCCCACCAAGTTGATCCAGTCAGTCCCACCAAAAACCCTAACGGTCACTAGATTTGCTGAATCGGTCCGACCGAGTTTATCAATTCGGTCCCACCGAGATTGGCAAGTTGTGTGTAATGGTTAGATTTTGTGTGGAGGCTATATATACCCCTCCACCACCTCTTCATTCGTGGAGAGAGCCATCAGAACAACCCTACACTTCCAACCTACTTTTTCTGACAGAGAACCACCTACACTTGTGTTGAGGCCAAGATATTCCATTCTTACCATATGAATCTTGATCTCTAGCCTTCCCCAAGTTGCTTTCCACTCAAATCTTCTTTCCACCAAATCCATATCATGTGAGAGAGAGTTGAGTGTTGGGAAGACTATAATTTGAAGCACAAGAGCAAGGAGTTCATCATCAACACACCATTTTTTACTTCTTGGAGAGTGGTGTCTCCTAGATTGGCTAGGTGTCACTTGGGAGCCTCCGACAAGATTGTGGAGTTGAACCAAGGAGTTTGTAAGGGCAAGGAGATCGCCTAATTCGTGAAGATCTACCGCTAGTGAGGCAAGTCCTTCGTGGGCGACGGCCATGGTGGGATAGACAAGGTTGCTTCTTCGTGGACCCTTCGTGGGTGGAGCCCTCCGTGGACTCGCGCAGCCGTTACCCTTCGTGGGTTGAAGTCTCCGTCAACGTGGATGTACGATAGCACCACCTATCGGAACCACGTCTCAAAAATCTCCGTGTCTCCAAATTGCATTTGCACACTCTAATCCCATCTCTTTACATTCTTGCAAGTTGCATGCTTTACTTTCCGCTGCTCATATACTCTTTGCATGCTTGCTTGATATGTATTGTGTTTGTTAAACTTGTGCCAAAACTCCACTTCAACCTAAAGAAATTAAAAACTGCTACTTTTAGCACTTAGTGTCTAATCACCCCCCCTCTAGATACCTCTTCTCGATCCTTTCAAATGGGACAAAAGTTATCTTGTGGGGAAGCAAGAACAAGAAAATCAGTAGGATATTTAATTTTCCCAAACACGACTTCAACATCTCTAACAATCCCAACTGGTGAGATAGTAACTCTATTGGCAAGCTTAACAGTAACATCAATATCTTCTATCTCAGCAGGAGCAAGATCATGCATAATTTCTTTATATAAGGTATAAGGTATTGCACTGACACTAGAACCCATATCACATAAGCCATGATAACAGTGATCTCCTATTTTAACAGAAACAACAGGCATGCCAACAACAGGTCTATGTTTCTTTTTTGTACCGAGTCTAGCAATTCTAGCAGCTTCATCACAGAAGTAAATAACATGCCCATCAATATTATCGACCAAGAGATCTTTAACCATAGCAATACTAGGTTCAACTTTAATTTTCTCATAGGGTTTGGGTGTTCTAATATTACTTTTGTTGACCATAGTTGAAGCTTTAGCATGATCCTTTATTCTAACAGGGAAAGGTGGTTTCTCAATATAAGCGGTAGGAACAATAGGATCAACATTATAAGTGATAGTCTTTTCTTCAAATTTAATAGGTTCAACTACTTTTACTTCAATGGGAGGATGATATTTAAACCACTTCTCCTTAGGGAGATCAACATGAGTAGCAAATGATTCACAGAAAGAAGCTACTATCTCGGAGTCAAGTCCATATTTAGTGCTAAATTCATGAAAAACATTGGTATCCATAAAAGATTTAACACAATCAAACTTAGGTGTTATACCTGACTCCTTACCTTCATCGAGTTCCCAATCATCAGAGTTGCATTTAATTCTTTCCAAAAAAATCCCATATGAATTCAATAGTCTTCATCATAAAAGAACTAGTACAAGAAGTATCGAGCATGGAGCGATTATTGAGAGAAAGCCGAGCATAAAAGTTTGGAATAATAATTTATCTTGAGAGCTCATGATTGGGGCATGAATATAACATTGAATTAAGCCTCCCCAAGCTTGAGCGATACTTTCTCCTTCGCAAGGCCAAAAATTATATATATATATATAAATACGATCACGATGAACCAGATGCATAGGATAAAACTTCTGATGAAATTCCAATTTCAATCAGTTTTAGTTCCATGATCCAATATCATTGCATAGCCTAAACTATATCAATGCCTTTCCCTTAAAAGATAAAGGGAATACCTTCTTCTTGATAACATCCTCGGGCATACTTGCAATCTTAAATAATCCACAAACTTCATCCACATAGATTAAGTGCAAATCGGGATGTAATGTTCCATCTCCTGTAAAAGGATTAGCTAGTAGTTTTTCTATCATACCCGAAGGAATTTCAAAGTAAACATTTTCAGTAGGTTCAGTAGGTTGAGGAGCAACTCTTTTCTCTACTTTTCGGGGTGAAGATACCCCAAACAAGCCCCTCAAAGGATTAATTTCCATAGTAACCAGTGACAGTAAATTTCAGCACACTATATAAATTTTTCCTTACCAAAGGCGCTTCACTCCCTGGCAACGGCGCCAGAAAAGATTCTTGATGACCCACAAGTATAGGGGATCTATCGTAGCCCTTTCGATAAGTAAGAGTGTCAAACCCAACGAGGAGCAGAAGGAAACGACAAGCAATTTTCAGTAAGGTATTCTCTGCAAGCACTGAAATTATCGGTAACAGATAGTTTTGTGATAAGGTAATTCGTAACGGGTAACAAGTAACAAAAGTAAACAAGGTGCAGCAAGGTGTCCCAATCCTTTTTGTAGCAAAGGACAAGCCTGGACAAACTCTTATATAAAGGAAAGCGCTCCCGAGGACACATGGGAATTATCGTCAAGCTAGTTTTCATCATGCTCATATGATTCACGTTCGTTACTTTGATAATTTGATATGTGGGTGGACCGGTGCTTGGGTACTGCCCTTCCTTGGATAAGCATCCCACTTATGATTAACCCCTCTTGCAAGCATCCGCAACTACAAAACAAGTATTAAGGTAAACCTAACTGTCGGATTTCGGGTTCCGGCAGACCCTTGAGGTTCAAACACTGAGGTGCGCGCAGAGATCTCTCCCCTACCGATCTGCGTCTGATCCTCTCGTGCGAACTAAGATGAAAATGATGAACAACACAAGAGACACGGGGTTTATACTGGTTTGGGCCACCATTGTGGTGTAATACCCTACTCCGGTGTGTGGTATGGTGGATTGCCTCTGGGGCTGATGATGGACAGTACAAGGGAAGAACAACCTCGCGAGGGGTGTTCTTGAGCTGGTGCGGTGTGTTCTGCTTAGTCTCTAATGGGTTCTCCTCCTTCCCTGCTCTCCTTTGTGGAGATTGGCTCTATTTATAGAGGCCCTGGGCCTCTCCCCAAATAATGAGCGGGAAGGGCGCCAACACTTGGTCATTTTGAAGGGGAACATATGGTACAAGTTATCCTGACCAAAGGTGGTCTTCGGCTGCCAAAAGCACTGGTGATGACACCATATTAGGCTCCATGGTGACCTCCGTCCGGCCGTCTGGCTGGTCTTGGTCTCGTTGCACCGGAATGGCAACCTTTGCCTGATACCTTGGCCTGTGCTTGCTCCCTTTGCACCAAAGGGGAAACAAGGACACTGCACAGGCCGGCGCCCGCCTGGTCTCGATCGTCATGGCTTGTGTCATGGGATCCTCGCGAGGTACCCCGCATTGATCTCTCCGCCTCCTCTCGAGCCTGCCTGATGAGGCTGTCTCTGAGGAAGCTTCCTGTCGTCCGCCCCACGAGGCTTGGCCCCTCGTGAGGGTCTTGAGCTTGGGCTGATGAAGATGGGCTGCGCTGGGCCCCTGCCTGAGCCACGCCGCAGGCCGCAGGCAGGCTAGTCTGGGGACCCCCATTCCCAGGACGCCGACAGTAGCCCTCGGGCCCAAGGCGCGCGCGGGCTTGGCTTAGCAGAGAAGAGAAGGGGCAAGCATGAAGCGCCGTGGGCCTTAACAGCCTGTGGCCTTGGGCGCCGCGTGGCGATTGATTGGACGTGGGCGACTGCGCTTCCCCACGACGCCTCGGAGACCGCACGACTTGATAAGTCCCTGCATGCAGAGAAACCAGTCAAGATTACCTGCGATTGTGGTGCTCGGTGGTTGGTCTTCTCCGACTATAAGTACGGGGCTGGGCGACCCCCTTCGGCCCGTCCCTTCTTGCTACTCATTTCCTTCTTCTCGATTACTCGCCGCTCCCATGGCTCCAAAGAGATTCTCGGCCGCGGAGAAAGGAAAGGCCCCTCAGGCTGGGCCTGACTCCCCCCGGCCAAGCGCGGCCGAGGCCGCCCTCACAAGTACACTACGGTCCCCGTGGTGGTCTCCCGCGGCCATGGAGGCGGTTCCCGGCGCGGTGGTGAGCGCCCGGTTGCCGACGGGGGGCACGCCGTGGGTGTGCGCCTCCCTAGACCATGCTTCTGCTCTGCGGAGGTGCTGCCGGAGTTTGTCGTGTGGTCGGCGGACCCATCCAGCACCCGGCTCCTGCTCCCACGCTTCTTCGTAGATGAACTGTCGGCTAGCGCTCGGTGCGGCTTCTGGCTCCAGGCAGACGGCTGCTGCAGCAGGGCCTCCTAGGCTTCGCTGGAGGTCTTCGTCTCTGGGAACGGGGCCCTGACGCGTGGCTGGCAAACGTTTACCCGCGCGCGCGGCCTGGGCCGGTGGTGTACCCTATACTTCAAGTTTGATGGCGACACCACCCTCTACGTGAGGGCGTTTGGGGAAGATGGTCGCCGTGCCGGGTGCTGCCCTGAAGACGACGACCGCGGCCGCCTGCCCAGCCCCGGCACTGACCAGGATGAAGATGGCGACTGGCGTACAGGCGGCGGTGCTCGGGGTTCGCCAAGTTTCGGTGACTCTCCCTCAGGCAGCAGCTCCTCCAGCGGTGGCCGCGACCAGCCCCCGCGCCATCGCGCCCGCCAGGGTGAAGGCAGCGGGTCCACCCGCCGCCGCGCCCTGGTGAAGCGGGAGGAGGCGTCCGCCTGAACCCCAGGAGCAGCTCGAGCTTTTGCTGTAGGTTGGTGTTGGACAGGTCGTGTCCATTTTGTTTCCTTCCTTTCCTGCGTAAGAAGAAGGTAGTACAGGGCCCCGTGGGGGTGTGTTAGAACTGTTGCTGTCAAGTGTCGCGTTGCTTTTGCCATTTCTGCGCTATGTTTCTGTGCTGCGTGTCCATGTGCGGGAGTCATTTGAGCTTGGTGGAGCTTGACGCGGCCCTCGCCTCCGGAGGCTGAGGCATCACCGTGCGCTCCATGCCCTGCAAGGATTAGTTAGAGGTGTAGCTTACGGTCTTGGTTGTGGGGGCGATCAGCCTAGGTCCTGCACTCGTGTCGTGATGCCCGTGGGGCACGGACTAGGAGGGGTGCTCCCGCAGAGGACTCGGGCAGGAAAGCTCCAGACGATCGAGGTAGGAAACACTCGTGAGGGCACCCGTGACTCCCTCGCGAGACTTGTGTGCGAGAGAAAACGAGGCAAGCGAGCGAGAAAGACAAAGAGTCACAAGCCAGGAACGTCAGCAACTCCAATAAAACTTCAAACGGGAATAAACAAGCCAACTGCAGAAAGAAAATGGGAAAGCCGCGTCCGGCACCTATTCTAGTCTTCGACGTCTTCTCACCAGCGCGGAGCTAAGTGCTGCCACTGGGCGTGGGCGGGAGCCCCCGAGGCCCGAGGGCGGCGCTCCGGAGACTCCGGGGCGTGTACAGCTCCACTCATTATTACGTGAGAGTGTCACGGGCGGCGAGCTTCACAGGCGTTTGCCTTCTTCACAGGCACCGGGCCTTTTCCAAAACGCGATAGCTTCACATGCATTGGCCTTCTTCACAGGCACCGAGCCTTTCCCAAAACATGATAGCTTCACAGGCATTGGCCTTCTTCACAGGCACCAGGCCTTTTCCAAAACGCAGCGGCTTCACAGGCATTCGCCTTCTTCACAGGCACTGGGCCTTTTACAAAACGCAGCGGCTTCACAGGCATTCGTCTTCTTCACAGGCACCGGGCCTTTTCCAAAATGCAGCGGCTTCACAGGCATTCACCTTCTTCACAGGCACCGGGCCTTTTCCAAAACGCAGCGGCTTCACAGGCATTCGCCTTCTTCACAGGCACCGGGCCTTTTCCAAAACGCAGTGGCTTCATAGGCATTCGCCTTCTTCACAGGCACCGGGCCTTTCCCAGGCACTAGGCCTTGCTCAGGGGTAGAACCTCCAGAGATGTTGAATGTTCCATGCGTTCTAGATGGGTACTCCCTCCGGAGTCTCCAAGCGCGCGGAGCCAGGCCTGGAAACATGAACAACCTTGAATGGGCCCTCCCACATGGGAGAGAGCTTGTGCAGCCCCTCCCTGGAGAGAACCCTTCTGAGCACGAGATCCCCTACCTCAAGGGTCCTAGGGCGGATGTTGCGGCTGTGGTATCGTCGTAGCGCCTGTTGATACCATGCCGCTCGCATTGCCGCTTCCCGACGGTGTTCCTCCCCCAGCACGAGGTCCATCCCCCGCATGGCGTCCTGCTGAGTCTCGTCGAATGCCAGGACCCGTGCGGAGCGACATCTGACCTCGTGAGGAAGGACAGTCTTCGCTCTGTAGACGAGGAAGAACGGGGTCTCGCCAGTCGGCTTGGTCGCCGTCGTGCGGATTGACCATAGCACGGACTGGAGCTCGTCGTGCCAGCCCCTGCCACAGGCCTCCAGCTTCTTCTTGAAGGTCCTGGCATTGAGGCCCCTCAGGACCTCCGCGTTGGCCCGTTCATCCTGGCCATTGCTCCGGGGGTGTGCTACCAAAGCGTAGCATATCTGCGTTCCAAGGTTAGCACAGTACGTTTTGAAGAGATTACTGGTGAATTGCAAACCGTTGTCAATGATGATGTGGTTAGGCACCCCAAACCGGCTCACGAGGCCCTTGATGAACTTCACTGCCGAGCCTGCTGGGATTGTGCGGACAGCTTCCACCTCGGCCCACTTGGTAAACTTGTCCACAGCGACGTAGAGGTAGCGATAGCCCCCTGGCGCCCGAGGGAACGGGCCCAGAATGTCCAACCCCCAAACTGCGAACGGCCATGAGAGGGGTATGGTCTGCAGACCCCCCGCAGGCCGATGGATCCGTTTAGCGTGAAACTGGCAGGCCTCGCAAGACTTCACCAGCTCAACGGCGTCGTTGAGTGCTATGGGCCAGTAGAACCCGCTGCGGAACGCCTTGCCAACGAGGGTTCGTGACGACGAGTGGTGCCCGCAGTCTCCGCTGTGTATGTCCGCTAGTAGTTCCTTTCCTTGCTCCCTGGAAATGCAACGTAGGGACATGTCATTTGGCCGCTTTCTGTTGAGCTCGCCATCCTGGATGCAATAAGCCGTGGCTTGCCGTGCCACACGCTCCGCCTCCTCCTCGTTCTCCGGCAGAATCCCTTGCATCAGGTAGTCCTTGAGCTCTGGGATCCAACATCCCTCCTGAGGCTCCAACGCCAGGAGCAGGGGTGCCCCTGAGGCCAGGCCGCAGACCGGAGCTCCCTAGGCAGGTGGCTGAGGAGGCTCCTCCCTTGGTTGCGCCGTGCCCGACAGCGACGGCGCCGCCGAGGGCTTGAAGAGCCGCTCCTCGAAGACGCCAGGTTCCTGCGGCAGCTGCCTAGACGCCCTCTTGGCAATGTCGTCAGCCTCCTGATTGGTGCTGTGAGGCACATGCTGCAGCTCCAGCCCCCAGAATTGTTTCTCCATCCTGCGGACTTCAGCGAGGTAAGCTTCCATGTGCTCGTCCTTCGGCTCGTATATCTTGTTGGAGAAGTTGACGAGGAGCTGTGAATCACCCTTGATGGTGAGGCGCTTTACCCCTAAGGCGATCGCGGCTTTCAAGCCTGCTATCAGGCCTTCGTACTCTGCTATGTTGTTGGAGACCTTCTCTCCGTGCTGGAAGCAGAGTTGCACGGCGTAATAGAGTTTGTCCTGGGTAGGGGACACAAGCACTGCGCCAGCTCCTGCACCATGTCGGGAGAATGCCCCATCGAAGTGCATGAACAAGCCGTCCGGTGCTTCACTTCCCGGGGAAAGTGATCGGTCTTCGCCTGCCTCGAGGCCCGGTGCTTCTGCCCATTCTGCCACGAAATCTGCAAGTGCGGCTCCCTTGATAACTGTGGTCGTGCTGAATTCTAGCTGAAATGCCTGTAGCTCAATGTTCCATTCGGCGACCCTTCCAGCTGAGTTGGGGCTCCTGAGCACTTTTTCCAAGGGGTATGCTGAGACGACCTTGATGGGATGTCCTTGGAAGTAGTGGCGCAGCTTGCGCGAGGCCACTAGTAGCGCGAGGAGGAGCTTTTGAGGCATGGGGTACTGCGCCCTCGCGTCCCGTAGCACTGTGCTGACGAAATACACAGAGTGCTCGACGAGGTTGAGGGTGCTGGCACTGCTTGCGCCCTCCAGAGGTCGAGGCATCTCTTGAGATGACGGAGCTCCTAGTGCTTGGTCCCCTAAAGGGGCCTCTCCTGCTCTGGGTGCGTTCTCCTGCTGCGGCTGTTCCTTCCCGGTTGCGGTTGCGGCCTTCGCAAGGCCCTCCTGGCTCTGCTTTGCTTTAGTTCGGACGGTCGATGCGGCCTTGGCACAGCGCTCCTCCCTGACCGCCACCTGGGTTGTGCTGGCGGAGTAGGGGGTGGCCGCAAGGTAGAGCACCAGGGGCTCCCGAGGACATGGAGCTACCATCACTGGCGGACTGGTAAGGTACCTCTTGAGGTCTTGGAACGCCTTGTCGGCCTCTTCAGTCCATTCGAAGGGCCCCTTTTTCTTCATTAGCTTGAAGAAGGGCAGGGCTCGTTCCCCCAGCTTGGAGATGAAGCGCCCCAACGCAGTCACACGCCCGGTGAGCTTCTGCATTTCTCTGAGAGTCCTCGGCGGGCTCATATCTTCGACTCCTTGACCTTCTCTGGGTTGGCCTTGATGCCCCTGTGGGATACGAGGAAACCCAGGAGCTTGCCCGAGGGGACTCCAAATACGCACTTCTCCAGGTTGAGCCGTAGGTCCACTTCATTGAGGCTGGCAAAGGTTTCTCCCAGGTCCTGTATCAGGGTTCTTACCTCACGAGACTTCACCACAATGTCATCGACGTAAGCTTCAGCGTTCCTCTCGAGCTGCCGGCCTAAGGCTATGTGCATCAGCCGCTGAAAGGTCGCGCCCGCGTTGCGCAGCCCAAACGGCATGCACGTATAGCAGTACACTCCACACGGGGTGAGGAAAGCCGTCTTCTCCACGTCTTCTACCGCCATCTTGATCTGGTGATAGCCCGAGAAGGCATCCAGGAAGCACAATTGGTCACACTCTGCAGTGGAGTCGACTATCTGGTCGATGCGGGGGAGCGGAAATGGATCCTGCGGGCAGGCCTTGTTGAGGTTGGTGAAGTCGACGCACATGCGCTCTTTCCCCCCCTTCTTCGGCACGACAACAGGATTAGCCAGCCAATCGGGCTAGTGGACCTCGCGGATAAACCCTGCCGCCTCTAGCTTCCGGGTCTCTTGAACGATGAAAGCCTGTTTCTCAGTAGACTGCCGCCTTGCCTTCTGCTTCACGGGGCGTACATTGGGGCACACGTTGAGGTGATGCTCTATCACTTCCCTTGGGACCCCCGCTAACTGATCTGGTTCCCATGCGAACACCTTCTTGTTCGCACACAGGAACCTGATCAGGGCCTTCTCCTGCTCGGGCTCGAGGTTGGCCCCTATGGTGAAGGTGGCGCCAGTGGACCCGTCCTCGTCGACTGGTACCTGCTTGGTTTCCGCCTTGTTTTGGGTGAACAAGTGCTTGTTTTTAGCCGACGCAGCCCCCTTGGGCTCAAGGGCGTCGGTGCCAGTGGGCTGCGCCACCACGGCCGCCTTGAAAACAAGCCGGAGCACCTGCAGCGCATCCCTTGTGTCTCCTGACACGGTGAGGACGCCGCTGCTCCCGGGCATCTTTATGAGGTTGTACGCCGGGTGAGTTGCTGCCATGAACCAAGCCAAGGCCGGATAGCCGAGGATGGCGTTGTAGGGGAGGCCGATGGGGGCGATGTCGAAGTCGATCAGCTCCATGCGGAAGTTGTCGCAGGTGCCGAAGGTCACTGGGAGGCGGATCTGTCCCAAGGAGGCGGTGGAACCGGCTCCGACGCCCGAGAAAGGCCTGCTGGGTTGGAGCCGCTCCAGTGGCACATGGAGTAGGCTGAAGGCCTCCACCGAGAGCACGTTGAGGCCGGCACCACCGTCGATGAGGGTCCTGGTGACAGCCACCTGGCAGATGGTGGGGGTGCAGAGCATCGGGAGCGCGCCCGAACCAATGGGGTTGAAGGGGTGGTCCTCCGAGTGGAAGGTTAAATCGGCCTCGGGTGCCACCCAGCCCGGGGGCTTCTTGGCGCTTGGAGGCAGTGCTGATCCGGCGGGCAAACGGCTTGACGTGATGACTCGAGGGTGGTTCTTGGGAGCCACCCAGGAGAGCTGCGACGACGGGCGGCGTTGGCGCAGCGAAACAGGCGAGGAAGAGGTCGCGCAGCTCCTCCCAGGAGGTGACAGAGGCCGTCGACAGGTGGAGGAGCCACGCGCGCGGGATGCCGGTGAGGGCCATGGGTACCCAGTTGGCCATCACCCGATCGTCGCCCTCGGCTCCGAGGATGGCCTCCTCGTACGCCAGCAGGAAAATCATCAGGTCCGTCGCGCTGTCGTAGCACGGCAGCATCTCGGGCCTGAACTTGTGCGGCCACTGCACTTGCCGCAAGGCAGGGGCCAAGGCCCGGAGCCCCTGGCCCCAGTGTCGGCATCCATTGCTGGAGCGGGCGGCACGTTGTCCGCCATGAGGGCGGGATGTGATGTCGGGGGAGAGCGGGTCGTCAGGGGGAGGACTCCGGCGCACCCCTACCTGGCGCGCAAAATGTCGGATTTCGGGTTCCGGTAGACCCTTGAGGTTCGAACACTGGGGTGCGCACGGATATCTCTCCCTACCGATCTGCGTCTGATCCTCTCGTGCGAACTAAGATAAAAATGATGAACAACACAAGAGACACGGGGTTTATACTGGTTCGGGCCACTGTTGTGGTGTAATACCCTACTCCAGTGTGTGGTATGGTGGATTGCCTCTGGGGCTGATGATGGACAGTACAAGGGAAGAACAACCTCGCGAGGGGTGTTCTTGAGCTGGTGCGGTGTGTTCTGCTTAGTCTCTACTGGGTTCTCCTCCTTCCCTGCTCTTCTTTGTGGAGACTGGCTCTATTTATAGAGGCCCTGGGCCTCTCCCCAAATAATGAGCGGGAAGGGCGCCAACACTTGGCCATTTTGAAGGGGAACATATGGTACAAGTTATCCTGACCAAAGGTGGTCTTCGGCTGCCAAAAGCACTGGTGATGACACCGTCTTGGGCTCCACGGTGACCTTCGTCCGGCCGTCCGGCTGGTCTTGGTCTCGTTGCACCGGAATGGCACCTTTGCCTGATACCTTGGCCTGTGCTTGCTCCCTTTGCACCAAAGGGGAAACAAGGACACTGCATAGGCCGGCGCCCGCCTGGTCTCGATCGTCATGGCTTGCGTCATGGGATCCTCGCGAGGTACCCCCGCATTGATCTCTCCGCCTCCTCGCGAGCCTGCCTGATGAGGCTGCCTCTGAGGAAGCTTCCTATCGTCCGCCCCGCGAGGCTTGGCCCCTCGCGAGGGTCTTGAGCTTGGGCTGATGAAGATGGGCCACGCTGGGCCCCTGCCTGAGCCACGCCGTAGGCCGCAGGTAGGCAGGTCTGGGGACCCCCGTTCCTAGAACGTCGACACTAACCATAGCATGAAACATATGGATCCAAATCAGCCCCTTGTGAAGCAACTCATAAACTAGGGTTTAAGCTTCTGTCACTCTAGCAACCCATCATCCACTTATTACTTCCCAATGCCTTCCCCTAGGCCTGAACAATGGTGAAGTGTCATGTAGTCGACGTTCACATAACACCACTAGAGGAAAGACAACATACATCTCATCAAAATATCGAACAAATACCAAATTCACATGACTACTTATAGCAAGACTTCTCCCATGCCCTCAGGAACAAACTAACTACTCACAAATCATATTCATGTTCATAATCAGAGGGGTATTAATATGCATAAAGGATCTGAACATATGATCTTTCACAGAATAAACAAACTAGCATCAACTACAAGGAGTAATCAACGCTACTAGCAACCCACATGTACCAATCTGAGGTTTTGAGACAAAGATCGGATACAAGAGATGAACTAGGGTTTGAGAGGAGATGGTGCTGGTGAAGATGTTGATGGAGATTGACCCCCTCCCGGTGAGAGGATCGATGGTGATGACGATGGTGATGATTTCCCCCTCCTGAAGGGATGATTCCCCGCCAGAACAGCTCCGCCGGAGCCCTAGATTGGTTTCGCCAGGTTCCGCCTCAATACGGCGGCGCTTCGTCCCGAAGGCTTCCTCCTTATTTTTTTCCAGGGCGAAAGACTTCATATAGCAAAAGATGGGCACCGGAGGCCTGCCAGGGGGCCCACAAGACAGGGGGCGCATCCCCCACCCTCGTGGATGGTGGGTGGCCCCCTCTGGTGCTTTCTTCACCCAATATTTTTTATATATATATTCCAAAATAGACTTCCGTGGAGTTTCAGGACTGTTGGACTTGTGCAGAATAGGTCTCTAATATATGCTCCTTTTCCATCCCAGAATTCTAGCTGCCGGCATTCTCCCTCTTCATGTAAACCTTGTAAAATAAGAGAGAAAAGGCATAAGTATTGTGACATAATGTGTAATAATTGCCCATAATGCAATAAATATCGATATAAAAGCATGATGCAAAATGGACATATCAACTCCCCCAAGCTTAGACCTCGCTTGTCCTCAAGCGGAAGTCGATATTGAAAAATATGTCCACATGTTTAGAGATAGAGGTTTCAATAAAATAAAATACGGACATGAGGGCATCATGATCATTGTTAGAACAGCAACATATATATATATATTGTCATATGATTTCTTATGGTAAAGTAACAATCTATTCACAATGTGAAGTATCAATTAGAAACTTCATTGAAAACTAACAAACTATAATCTCAGTCATTGAAGCAATTACAATTTATCATAACATCAGAAAGAGTCAATATAAGAGCTTTTCAGCAAGTCCACATACTCAACTATCATTTATTCTTTCACAATTGCTAACACTCACGCAATACTTATGGGTATGAAGCTTTAATCGGACACGGAGAAAGATAGGGGCTTATAGTTTTGCCTCCCAACCTCTTACCTCAAGGGTAATGTCAACAATAATAGTTTATGAAAACCCACATCCAATTAGCTATATATATCAGGATCTTTCCAACACACAGTGCTTGCCAAAGGATAAAATGTAAAAAGTAAAGGTGAAGATCACCATGACTCTTGTATAAGGTATAAGACAAAAAAAAAGATAGGCCCTTCGCAGAGGGAAGCAAAGGTTGTCATGTGTTTTTATGATTGGATGCACGAAATCTTAATGTAAAAGAACGTCACTTTGTATTGCCACTTGTGATATGGACCTTTATTATGCAGTCTATCGCTTTTATTTCTTCCACATCACAAGATCGTATAAAGCTTATTTTCTCCACACTAATAGATCATACATATTTAGAGAGCAATTTTTATTGCTTGCAACAATGACAACTTAATTGAAGGATCATACTCAATCCATAGGCAGATATGATGGACTCTCATGGCAGAACTGGGTTTAAGGATATTTGGAAGCACAAGTAGTATCTCTACTTGAGACAAAGATCGGATACAAGAGATGAACTAGGGTTTGAGAGGAGATGGTGCTAGTGAAGATGTTAATGGAGATTGACCCCCTCCCGATGAGAGGATCGATGGTGATGACGATGGTGATGATTTCCCCCTCCCAAAGGGATGATTCCCCGACAGAACAGCTCCGCTGGAGCCCTAGATTGGTTTCGCCAGGTTCCGCCTCGAGACGGCGGCGCTTCGTCCTGAAAGCTTCCTCCTTATTTTTTCCAGGGAGAAAGACATCATATAGCAAAAGATGGGCACCGGAGGCCTGCCAGGGGGCCCACGAGACAGGGTGGCATGCCCAAGGGGTAGGGCGCGCCCCCACCCTCATGGATGGTGGGTGGCCCCCCTCTGGTGCTTTCTTCACCCAATATTTTATATATATTCCAAAACTGACTTCCGTGGAGTTTCAAAACTTTTGGAGTTGTGCAGAATAGATCTCTAATATTTGCTCCTTTTCCAGCCCAGAATTCTAGCTGCCGGCATTCTCCCTCTTCATGTAAACCTTGTAAAATAAGAGAGAAAATGCATAAGTTTTGTGACATAATGTGTAATAACATCCCATAATGCAATAAATATCGATATAAAAGCATGATGCAAAATGGACGTATCAGTTAGAATCGGGACTTCAACGACGTTTTGAACGTCATGGAGCATATGAGATGTTCGAGGAGTTGAAGTTAATATTTCAAGCAAATGCCCGGAATGAGAGATATGAATTCTCCAATAAGTTCTACAGCTGCAAAATGGAGGAGAATAGTTCTGCGAGTGAACATATACTCAAAACGTCTGGGTACCACAACCACTTGACTCAACTGGGAGTTAATCTTCCTAATGATAGTGTCATTCACAGAGTTCTTCAATCACTGCCACCAAGCTACAAAAGCTTCGTGATGAACTATAATATGCAAGGGATGGATAAGACAATTCCCGAGCTCTTTGCAATGCTAAAAGCTGCGGAGGTAGAAATCAAGAAGGAGCATCAAGTGTTGATGGTTAACAAGACCACTAGTTTAAGAAGAAGGGCAAAGGGAAGAAAGGGAACTTCAAGAAGAATGGCAAGCAAGTTTCTGCTCAAGTGAAGAAGCCCAAGTCTGGACCTAAGCTTGAGACTGAGTGCTTCTACTGCAAAGGGACTGGTCACTGGAAGCGGAACTGCCCCAAGTATTTGGCGGATAAGAAGGATGGCAAAGTGAAAGGTATATTTGATATACATGTTATTGATGTGTACCTTACTAATGCTCGTAGTAGCGCATGGGTATTTGATACTGGTTCTGTTGCTCATATCTGCAACTCGAAACAGGGGCTACGGATTAAAACAAGATTGGCTAAGGACGAGGTGATGATGCGCGTGGGAAATGGTTCCAAAGTCGATGTGATCGCCGTCGGCATGCTACCTCTACATCTACCTTCGGGATTAGTTTTAGACCTGAATAATTGTTATTTGGTGCTAGCGTTAAGCATGAACATTATATCTGGATCTTGTTTGATGCGAGAAGGTTATTCATTTAAATCAGAGAATAATGGTTGTTCTATTTATATGTCACACCCTAGCTAGTCCATG
This sequence comes from Triticum urartu, assembly GCF_003073215.2. NCBI lineage: Eukaryota > Viridiplantae > Streptophyta > Magnoliopsida > Poales > Poaceae > Triticum > Triticum urartu. The sequence continues at coordinate 546,203,510 of NC_053025.1, read as the reverse complement.
CATTAGAGTGCGCATCATGTTTACTTTCATCAGAAACTTGAAATGGGGAAGGCAGAACCCCCAACATCCCTTTTGAAATCAACTAGGGTTTACTAAAAATAATTTCAATGAACCTGAAATGCCCTTCTAAAATGTTCACCCTCTTTGCCTTGGGTTAGAACCTCTGGCAAAATTGGTGCACAATTTTCTAGGTCAACAGAAGGTCATTGAATTAAATCATAAGTATTTGAATTTGGGCATTTAAATGCTATAAAATAATTTAAATGCTCAAATAATTCTGGGAGTAAATGTTTCCTGTTGGAAATAATCTAAACAGAGGCCACATTTATTTTCAGGATTTTTGGAGATGTTTTAGTATTTTAAATAAAGCTAAACAGTTGCAGTTAAATAGAAAATAGAAACTAAATCAAAAAAAGGAGAAAGAAGCCCACCTGGGCCTTACCTGGCTCGGCCCAGCCTACTGGCTCGGCCAGTCACCCCCTACCTCGCGCCAGGAGGCAGGGGCGCGTGCTCGCCGTGCGCCGGCCACCTCCTGCTTCTACCGACGCCGGGAGACGCCCAGAGGACGCCACGCGACCCCCACGTATCCCTCTCATCCTCTCTCACTGTCCCCCTCGTCTCCCTCATCCTCTCCCGCGATGGCCGAGCGCGTCCCTCGCCGCCGATCGCCGTAGTCGCCGCCAGAGACCTCCCCTCGCCCCTCCGACGAGCCCATCAGATCCGCCTCCACTCCCTCTTCCTCCCCACCGAGCCACGCTTCGCCGGAAGCCCTGCAACGCCGCCTTCGCCCTCGTCTTCAACCTCGGGCATCCGAGATCGCCGACGACCGCACCTCGTCTCCAGCCCGTCCCCGAGCCCGCTGACCCCCTCTCCGACCCTGCTGTGAGCTCCTCTTCCTTTTCCCCTAGCTCCCGTGCTCGTCTGGCCCCTGTAGCCGCCGTTTCCACCGCTCCCGAGAGCTTCTCGCCACCGGCCATGGCGCAGCCGTGGCCACAGCCGTGCAAGCTCACAACGGAGTGCCTCACCGTGCTCAGTGCAGCACCAGGAACCCGTAGCCACCACCAGCTCTTCCTCCCGTGCACCGTAGCGTCGAAACCGACCACGACCGAACTCCGGCCGCCGCCACGAGCTCGATTCTGGCGAGCTCGCTCCAGCCCAGCTCCTCACACTTGCTCCATTGGATGCGCGAGAGCCTGGGCTTCGCACGGGTGGTCTCCGCCATCGTTTTGGTCGTCTGAGGGCGTTTTCCGAAGCCCTCCGCCATCTCGGCCTCGCCGGCGACTCAACGCCGGTGGGACTAGCCCTGTTGACCGGCGGATTTGACCACTGACATGGACTGGGTGGGCCCAGTTGACTCCCCTGAGTCAATGACAAGTGGGCCCCCCTGCTAATTATCCAGATTAGTTGCTAACTGAAATTAGTTAGTTTAATTAACTACTGACACGCCGGACCCACCAGTCAGGTTTGACCTGGACGTCTCCGTTGACCCTGATGTCACCCTGACGCATTGCTGACGCAGTAATTGATTTACTGGAATGATTTTTGTACAGGAAATTCCAGAAAATAGTTCATACTTCAAAAATTCACAGAAATTCAACCGTAACTCCAAATGAAATAATTTATATATGAAAAATTATCAGAAAAATTCAATCTATCCATCTGTAATGGTTTCATGCATGACAAAACAAGTTTACCTTGCTGTTTAGGCAGAATAAGGAAATGCACTATTAAGGCCATGTTTAATGAGCTAATATTTGAATCTTTGATTCAAATGAGTTCATCCCTCTCTATTCTAGCTTGCATTAGGCCAAGACACAATCATATTGCCATGTCATAGCATGCATCATATTGTTGCATATCGTCATGTGTTGATTGTGTTCCGATGTGTTCTTCGTGGTAGGTTCTGCCTCCGAGGATATCCACGAGTATCCAACTGAAGGGCAGTATCCCGCTACCACTCCATCAGGCAAGCATCCATTGATCATTCCGATACAAACCCATGTTCTCGCTTCTGCTCTTGTTTACTGCATTAAGACAACGCGATTCAAACTGCTGTGTGCTACGGTAGTTGAACCCTTATCCTCTGCATGACCTGTCATTGCCACAGTAACTAGATGAAACCCACTAGCATGTGTAGGAGTTGATTGAGCCATGTATGTGATTCCTACCTTGCTATGCCTGCTATGCTTAGAGTTGTGTCAGGTCTGGTTCATCTGGGTGATGGGCTAGAGTGAAATGCTTATGTCGGTAATGTGAGGGATGTGTTGAACATGTTTTGGTAAAGGTATCGATGAGAGGCCATGTAGGAGTACATGGTGGGTTGTTTCATTGAGGCCGTCCCTAAGAACTGAGATCTGTATGCGTGATTTAAGATTCAGCTACTACCACACATTGGGCCCTGAAATATGACCCCGCTCGACTTACTGACCCCTCTCGCCTCTGTCCAGGAGTTGCAACTAGTTTCTGGTGTTTGTAGGTTAATGTGTTGGCGGCCGTGCGTAGCGCTGACCCTAGGGGTGGGCTATGATGCGGTAGATACACCGTGGCACGGTGTACCGAGTCACCCGTTTGGTGTCTCGGGAACCCTGTCACATCGTTTGGGGCCGTTGAGGACACCCCGGCCGGATTTCCTTGCGGATGGAACCTGAATAGGCGATAAACCTGGACTAGAGACTTGTGAGGTTAGTCAGGTCGTGGTCTACACCCACGTCGGTTTTCGCTTGAAGTCTGCCGAGCACATGTCGTGTGCAGACGCTAAGTGGTGGAAACATGTGTGACGAAGTACACCCCTGCAGGGTATAAAACTATTCGAATAGCCGCGTCCGCGGTAAAGGACTACTTGGTTGCATATACAGTTCATAGACAAATTAATGGATACTACTAAAAGACTCAAGATAAGTGTGAGTACCGAGGATGGCCCTCTCGTAGGATGACGAGGGAGGATCCCCGGTGGAGTATTGTGTTGGTGAGTAGTGGACTCGTGTGCGAAAACTATTTTACTAGTGAGAGTTCCGTAGGATAGCTTAGCCAAGAGTCAAAGCTGGCTTGCTGCATAACCCCACCACCTTCTTGAGAATAGCATGTATAGTAGGTTCTGAATGTAAGACTTGCTGAGTACCTTTGTACTCATGTTTGCTTAATTACTGTTTTCAGACGACAACACCGCCCCCTCCGATGGGTTCTACGTAGACCTTGACGTCGACGAGTGACTAGCCACCCAGGTGGTGATCCTGGCCATGGAGGGCCCTATGTAGATAGACAGGCTTCGAGAAGCCTTCTTTCTTTCTAGTGTCTGTACTCAGACTAGTTGCTTCCGCATGTGCTTGTATGATTGTATGACTTGAGTGTCGGGTCATGTGACCCCTATTGTATGAACATGTTATGTATGGCTCTCTGGAGCCTTTAAATAAAGTACTTGAGTTGTAGAGTTTTGTTGTGATGCCATGTTGTATGTACTCATATCGGGCATATTGTGTGTATGATTGAAATGCTTGGTATGAGTGGGATCCGACAATCTAGTTGTTTATCCTTGGCAGCCTTTCTTATGGGGAAATGTAGTCTAGTGTTCCTCGAGCCATAGTAGTCCGCTACAGCCCGGTTCACCGGAAGTCCTGCTAGCCCAGCACTACTGTTCAGGACACTTGACTGGCCGGCATGTGTTTCACTTCGTTCCTATGTCTGTCCCTTCGGGGAAATGTCACGCGATGACTTCTGGAGTCCTGCCTAGCCTGCTACAGCCCGGGATCCCCGGAGTCCTGTTAGCCTAGTGCTACAGCCTGGAATCACTCGTTGATGACCGACATGCTCGATGTGATTCATGTATGCCTGTCTCCATAGGTTTGTGCCGCTTTGGGTTCACGACTAGCCATGTCGGCCCGGGTTCTCTGTCGTATGGATGCTAGCGACACTATCATATACGTGAGCCAAAAGGTGCAAACGGTCCCGGGCCATGGTAAGGCGACACCCGTGGGATACCGTGCGTGAGGCCGCAAAGTGATATGAGGTGTTACCGGCTAGATCGATGTGACTTGGAATCGGGGTCCTGACAGCGTTGGCATCAGAGCCGGACTGCCTGTAGGTTCGTTGAGCCAAACTGGTCGATGTCGAGTCTAGAAATGCTTTAGTTATATGTAGGGGAATTGATTGTGGGAGGGAACGTAAGGTTCTTTTACTCCTTTACCTATGCCTCTGATCTAAGTCATTCTCTCCTCATTCAACGTGGGTTAAGGACTAGACTCTCTTCTTCTATCAGGTTCATGTGTTACTAATCCGTAGTAGCTTATAGGATTGTTGTTACAAGTCCCAGTTCAGTTTCTACTATTCTTAGTATGTTGCTAATCGAATCAGAACCTTGATATGATGTTGTTGAGTGGTATTGTGAACTGTTGTGGATGTCTCAAATCTTTTTCTGAGCATTTACAGCCGTTATGCTGTCCAATTTTCCCTAGAAATTCTAATGTCTTTGCATTGTGGTTGTGCTTTCAGATGGCCAACCGTGTTCAAAACCAGGTGGTTCGCCTGACCAGGTGCCTCGACGTGCCCGGTCATACTGCTATGTTAGTCCGGGTCATGATCGAGACGGGTTACCGTTGGTATCCCGAATACACCGTCGAAGAGCAGTTCCGCGACTTTAATCAAAGCCAGTATTTCTGCACCGTCAGGATATTTCCTTCTTATCCTGGATCTACCGAGCCCCTTCACTATTCCTATGGACTCGGGGTTACCGTTGAGATGGCTGTGCAGGATGCTGCCTATTCCATGATGACCATCTTGCGAGTCCGGACTGGCCTGCTTCGGAACACCGACTTCCGTTACATGCCAGCTTCACTTCCGGGAGCGCAAGGGTATCTTCAGGCTATCTATGCTGACTCCACTCAGGAGGACTCATTAACTCGTACCACTGCTGAGATGCTCGAAGATAAGGACCGAGAGAATCGGGCTTTGAGGCTGGAGCTTTTCAATACCCGTGCTGATCATTGGGCCACATTGACTCAGTTTGCACCTGCGGTGCAAGCTGGATGTATGGATACAAGGGATCTGTATCCTGTGAGATCAGCTCTGCCAGACATGGTGTATTGGCGTGATGTGGGAGGCATCACCCCACCCCGTGGTCCCCGCAGGCCACCGTTTGTTGGTCCAAGACCTCATCCTAGCCCCTATGGTCCACAGGCTCCTCAGGACCGTCTGTTTCCGGATGATCACGTTGAACTTCCAGGCTATGGAGGTGACTTCTATGAGGACCACTACGGAGCTGTCTGAGTTAGTAGTAGTACCACTAGTATTGTAGTAGTTGTATCTCCACTGTCCTGTGTGACTTGTGGAATATGACTTTGCGTGTAATCGACTCCGGAGGTGTAGACAAATAATGTATAGGAGCTTGGAATGCCTCCGATGGGATGTAACATCTTTCATCATAGTTGTACTGTAGCCTGGGCTTGTACTAAACTATGTATGATGAGTATGACCGTTGGTATATATATATGGCAGTTTTATATTACCATGACATACAGATGAACATCTCTGCATTCCGTGTTATCCATTACATTCTGCACTTCCTTGCTAAGTTTGAGCCATCCTTGTCTAAACTGTTGTCTTGTTTTTCTCCTAGGATGGTCAACACCCGCAGCAACCCTGCTGCCCCGGAGCAGGGGGAAGCCAGTGCAGCTAGAGGTGAAAATCTGCCTCACCCGCCTTCTCTGGCCGAAGTAATGCTAGAGGCGGAAAGAAACAAGCGTGAGACTAACCGCCTGCTGGAGCAGATTGAGCAGAACACTACACGCCACCCACGAAATGACTTGGTGCCAATCAATGACTTTATCAAGCTGTACCCACCAAAGTTTAACCATTCCGTCGAGCCTCTCGACGCGGATGACTGGCTTCGCAGCATTACCCACAAGCTACGTTCTGCCAACGTAGCCGAAGCCGACAAGGTTACTTATGCTGCCTATCACCTCGAAGGCCCTGCTAGCCATTGGTGGGAAAACTTCGAAGCTATGCGCCCGGTCGGTCAAATCACTACTTGGGCTGAATTCAGTGAGGCTTTCCGTGAGCATCACATCCCGGAAGGTCTCATGGATCGCAAGAGGGAGGAGTTCTGCAACTTCACCCAAGGAAGACTGACTGTGGATGCATATAGTCGTGAATTTGGGAATCTGGCACGCTATGCCCCTGAAGAGGTTTCTACTGACGCTAAGAAGCAGGCAAGGTTCCACAAGGGACTTAGCCCTGAGCTTCGCCGCAATTTCCGTCTGCACGAGTGCACATCCTTTCAGAAGTTGGTCAATAAAGCCATCAGTGCTGAGACAGGCCAGACTGATTATGACGCTTCACGCAAGCACTCCCGTGATTTTGGCTCTTCATCCGGCTCTGGAGCTCAGAAGCGTCGGGTGTGGATTCCAAGCATGGCACTGCCACCCAGGTTCATCCCGAGGCCATCCTTTGAGGCGCCTCGTCCCAACCAACAATTTGCACCGCCCAAGCCCTATGGTGGCCCCGCTGCTAATGCTGCTCCACGCCCCAATGTGGTGACATGCTTCAAGTGTGGAGAGCCGGGTCACTATAGCCGAGAGTGTCCCTAGAACAACAACCCCAATCAAACTGGAAAGTCCGTTGGTCGTGGTAAGCCAGCGGGAAAGACTTTCTACGCCAAGCCGGCCACCACTGCACGTGGCCATGTCAATTATGTTTCAGCCGAGGAGGCTCATGAGGATCCTAACGTCGTCCTTGGTACGCTCCTTGTTAACTGCCATCCGGCATCTGTTCTTTTTGATACTGGAGCATCTCATTCATTCATATCCGAGAACTATGCTCGATTGCATAACACGACATTCTGTGACATGCCCACTTCGATGGTAATTCAAACTCCGGGTTCCAAATGGCAAACTTCTAGAGTAAGCCATGGGAACGAAATTCTTGTCGATAGACTTGTCTTCCTTGCATCCTTAATAGCTCTCAAGTCCTCCGACATAAACATCATCTTGGGTATGGACTGGATGTCAGCTCATTATGCTAAGATCGATTGTGCCACTAGAACCGTTCAACTTACTCACCCCTCGGGCAAGACAGTTAATGTCTTAACTCGAGTGGCCAAGCGCCAACTTTACTCCCTAAATGCCAACCCCCCTCCAGACCTTGAAGATGTTCCAGTAGTCTGAGACTTTCCGGATGTCTTTCCAGAAGAACTGCCAGGTGTTCCACCTGACAGGGATGTTGAGTTTGTGATAGAACTTGTTCCAGGAACCGTTCCAATTTCTAGAAGACCCTGTAAGATGGCACCCCTAGAACTAGCCGAGCTTAAGAACCAACTCGATGAGTCCTTGAACAAGGGTTTCATCTGTCCTAGTTCCTCTCCTTGGGCTTGCCCCGTCCTCTTCGTCAAGAAGAAGGATGGAACGGATCGAATGGTTGTGGATTACCGACCTGTCAACTTGGTCACCATCAAGAACAAATACCCGCTTCCCAGGATCAACGATCTGTATGATCAGCTCGCTGGATCCTCAGTCTTCTCCAAGATGGATTTGAGGTTGGGCTACCATCAAATCAAAATCAGAAACGGGGACATACCCAAAACGGCCTTTGTTACTCGTTATGGCCAATACGAGTACACCGTCATGTCCTTCGGTTTAACCAATGCCCCGGCTACCTTCTCTCGGTTAATGAACTCTGTCTTCATGGAGTACTTGGATAAATTCGTCGTAGTATACCTTGATGACATACTCATCTACTCCAAGAATGAGGAGGAACATGCCGAACATCTAAGGCTGGTATTGATGAAACTTCGAGAGCATCGCCTTTATGCCAAACTCTCCAAGTGTGAATTTTGGTTGCCAGAAGTGACCTATCTAGGCCATGTAATCTCTGGTAAGGGTATTTCTGTAAATCCCGAGCGAGTTCAAGCCGTCCTTGATTGGACTCCACCTGAAACGGTCAAGCAAGTTCGGAGCTTCCTTGGCTTAGCGAGCTATTGCCGCCGCTTCGTCGAGAATTTCTCCAAGGTTGCTAAACCTCTAACTGAACTCCTCAAGAAAGATAAAAAGTTCGAGTGGACTCCACAGTGCGAGATCAGTTTTCAAGAACTGAAAAGACGCCTGACATCTGCCCCCGTACTGGTACCACCAGACTTCTCCAAGGACTTTATTATCTATTGCGACGCCTCGCGACAAGGACTAGGTTTCATACTCATGCAAGATCGTCAGGTAATTGCCTATGCTTCACGGCAATTACACCCACATGAGGAAAATTATCCTACACATGATCTAGAGCTTGCAGCTGTAGTCCATGCACTTAAAACCTGGTGACATTACCTTCTCGGTAATCGCTACGAGATCTTCACCGATCACCAAAGTTTGAAATATATCTTCACCCAACCAGATTTGAATCTCAGGCAAAGATGTTGGGTCGAGTTGATCTCGGATTACAACTTAGGAATAACTTACACCTCGGGCAAAGCCAATGTCATGGCTGATGCGCTAAGCCGTAAGTCCTATTGTAACAACCTGATGTTACAACAAAGTCAACCACTTCTCCATGAGGAATTTCGTAAGCTTAATCTTCACATTGTTCCTCGAGGATTCCTATCCACCCTGGTGGCGAAACCTACCCTTATGGATCAAATCATAGCTGCCCAGAAGCGTGATAAGGGCATATCCCGGATTAAGGAAAACATCACTAGCGGAGTTGCTAAATGTTTCTCCATGGATGAGCAAGGTGCTGTCTTCTTTGAGAACCGTCTGGTGGTTCCCAAGAAACAACATCTACGCCAGTTGATCCTTAAGGAAGCTCATGAATCCCCTCTCACCATTCATCCCGGTAGTACTAAAATGTATCAAGACCTACGCCAGAGGTTTTGGTGGACTAGGATGAAGAGAGAAATCGCTCAATACATTGCTAGCTGCGACGTTTGTCGTCATGTTAAAGCAGAGCATCAACGGCCTGCTGGCACCCTTCAACCTTTGGCTATTCCTGAATGGAAATGGGATAAAATCAGTATGGATTTCATCACTGGGTTTCCCAGGACCAAGAGAGGGAATAATGCCATCTTCGTTGTGATCGACCGACTTTCCAAAGTAGCCCACTTTCTACCTGTTCGTGAGAGTATCACCGCTAGCCAGCTAGCCGAGTTATACATCTCCCGAATAGTGTCTCTCCATGGTGTTCCATTGGAAATTAACTCAGACCGTGGGAGTCTCTTCACCTCTCGATTTTGGGAAAGTTTCCAAAATGCTATGGGAACTCGTCTCTCTTTTAGTACCGCCTTCCATCCTCAATCAAGTGGTCAAGTAGAGCGAGTCAATCAAATTCTGGAGGATATGCTCCAAGCTTCTGTTATCTCGTTCGGAATGAGTTGGGAGAAATGCCTTCCATTCGCGGAGTTTGCTTATAACAATAGTTATCAAGCTAGCTTGGGCAAAGCTCCTTTCGAAGTTCTTTATGGACGAAAATGTCTAACGCCTCTTAACTGGTCAGAAACCGGGGAAAGACAACTCTTTGGCCCGGATATGATTCAGGAAGCAGAAGAGCAGGTTCGCGTTATTCGTGAGAAATTGAAAACAGCCCAATCTCGTCAAAAGAGTCAATATGATCGTAAACATAAGCCTATGACTTATGAAGTCGACGAGAAGGCTTACCTTCGGGTTACTCCGTTAAAGGGAACCCATCGTTTCGGTATCAAAGGAAAATTGGCTCCTCGTTACATTGGACCCTTCCGTATTCTTGCCAAACGAGGAGAAGTTGCCTACCAATTGGAACTACCCCCGCATCTTTCCAGAGTTCACGATGTCTTCCACGTTTTACAACTCAGGCGTTGCTTCGCGGATCCTATCCGTGGAGTGGACCACGAAACGCTTGATCTACAAGATAACCTCTCTTATCAGGAATATCCCGTTCGTATCCTTGATCAAGCTGAGCGTACCACTCGACGTCATAATATCAAGTTTCTCAAGGTTCAATGGTCACATCATTTCAAGGAAGAAGCCACTTGGGAAAGGGAGGATCGTCTTCGACTCGAGTACCCCACCTTCTTTCCAGAGGATCCTAAATCTCGGGACGAGATTCTTTTGAGTGGCGGTGAGTTGTCACACCCTAGCTAGTCCATGCATTAGAGTGTGCATCATGTTTACTTTCATCAGAAACTTGAAATGGGGAAGGCAGAACCCCCAGCATCCCTTTTGAAATCAACTAGGGTTTACTAAAAATTATTTCAATGAACCTGAAATGCCCTTCTAAAATGTTCACCCTCTTTGCCTTGGGTTAGAACCTCTGGCAAAATTGGTGCACAATTTTCTAGGTCAACAGAAGGTCATTGAATTAAATCATAAGTATTTGAATTTGGGCATTTAAATGCTATAAAATAATTTAAATGCACAAATAATTCTGGGAGTAAATGTTTCTTGTTGGAAATAATCTAAACAGAGGCCACATTTATTTTCAGGATTTTTGGAGATGTTTTAGTATTTTAAATAAAGCTAAACAGTTGCAGTTAAATAGAAAACAGAAACTAAATCAAAAAAAGGAGAAAGAAGCCCACCTGGGCCTTACCTGGCTCGGCCCAGCCTACTGGCTCGGCCAGTCACCCCCTACCTCGCGCCAGGAGGCAGGGGCGCGTGCTCGCCGCGCGCCGGCCACCTCCTGCTTCTGCCGACGCCGGGAGACGCCCAGAGGACGCCACGCGACCCCCACGTCTCCCTCTCATCCTCTCTCACTCTCCCCCTCATCTCCCTCATCCTCTCCTGCGATGGCCGAGCGCGTCCCTCGCCGCCGATCGCCGTAGTCGCCGCCAGAGACCTCCCCTCGACCCTCCGACGAGCCCATCAGCTCCGCCTCGACTCCCTCGTCCTCCCCACCGAGCCACGCTTCGCCGGAAGCCCTGCAACGCCGCCTTCGCCCTCGTCTTCAACCTCGGGCATCCGAGACCGCCGACGACCGCACCTCGTCTCCAGCCCGTCCCCGAGCCCGCTGACCCCCTCTCCGACCCCGCTGTGAGCTCCTCTTCCTTTTCCCCTAGCTCCCGTGCTCGTTTGGCCCCTATAGCCGCCGTTTCCACCGCACCCGAGAGCTTCTCGCCGCCGGCCATGGCGCAGCCGTGGCCACAGCCGTGCAAGCTCACAATGGAGCGCCTCACCGTGCTCAGTGCAGCACCAGGAATCTGTAGCCACCACCAGCTCTTCCTCCCGTGCATAGTAGCGTCGAAACCGACCACGCCCGAACTCCGGCCGCCGCCACGAGCTCGATTCCGGCGAGCTCGCTCCACCCCAGCTCCTCACACTTGCTCCATTGGATGCGCGAGAGCCTGGGCTTCGCACGGGTGGTCTCCGTCGTCGTTTTGGTCGTCTGAGGGCGTTTTCCGAAGCCCTCCGCCGTCTCGGCCTCGCCGGCGACTCAACACCGGCGGGATTAGCCCTGTTGACCGGCGGATTTGACCACTGACGTGGACTGGGTGGGCCCTGCTAATTATCCAGATTAGTTGCTAACTAAAATTAGTTAGTTTAATTAACTACTGACACGCGGGACCCACCAGTCAGGTTTGACCTGGACGTCTCCGTTGACCCTGACGTCACCCTGACGCATTGCTGACGCAGTAATTGATTTACTGGAATTATTTTTATATAGGAAATTCTAGAAAATAGTTCAAACTTCAAAAATTCATAGAAATTCAACCGTAACTCCAAATGAAATAATTTATATATGAAAAATTATCAGAAAAATTCAATCTATCCATCTGTAATGGTTTCATGCATGACAAAACAAGTTTACCTTGCTTTTTAGGCAGAATAAGGAAATGCACTATTAAGGCCATGTTTAATGAGCTAATATTTGAATCTTTGATTCAAATGAGTTCATCCCTCTCTATTCTAGCTTGCATTAGGCCAAGACACAATCATATTGCCATATCATAGCATGCATCATATTGTTGCATATCGTCATGTGTTGATTGTGTTCCGATGTGTTCTTCGTGGTAGGTTCTGCCTCCGAGGATATCCACGAGTATCCAACTGAAGGGCAGTATCCCGCTACCACTCCATCAGGCAAGCATCCATTGATCATTCCGATACAAACCCATGTTCTCGCTTCTGCTCTTGTTTACTGCATTAAGACAACGCAATTCAAACTGATGTGTGCTACGGTAGTTGAACTCTTATCCTCTGCATGACCTGTCATTTCCACAGTAACTAGATGAAACCCACTAGCATGTGTAGGAGTTGATTGAGCCATGTATGTGATTCCTACCTTGCAATGCCTGCTATGCTAAGAGTTGTGTCAGGTCTGGTTCATCTGGGTGATGGGCTAGAGTGAAATGCTTATGTCGGTAATGTGAGGGATGTGTTGAACATGTTTTGGTAAAGGTATCGATGAGAAGCCATGTAGGAGTACATGGTGGGTTGTTTCATTGAGACCGTCCCTAAGAACTAAGATCTGTATGCGTGATTTAAGATTCAGCTACTACAACACATTGGGCCCTAAAATATGACCCCGCTCGACTTACTGACCCCTCTCGCCTCTGTCCAGGAGTTGCAACTAGTTTCTGGTGTTTGTAGGACATGTGTTGGCGGCCGTGTGTAGTGCTGACCCTAGGGGTGGGCTATGTTGCGATAGATACACCGTGGCACGGTGTACCGAGTCACCCGTTTGGTGTCTCGGGAACCCTGTTCACATCGTTTGGGGCCGTTGAGGACACCCCGGCCGGATTTCCTTGCGGATGGAACCTGAATAGGCGATAAACCTGGACTAGAGACTTGTGAGGTTAGTCAGGTCGTGGTCTACACCCATGTTGGTTTTCGCTTGAAGTCTGCCGAGCACATGTCGTGTGTAGACGCTAAGTGGTGGAAACATGTGTGACGAAGTACACCCCTGCAGGGTATAAAACTATTTGAATAGCCGCGTCCGCGGTAAAGGACTACTTGGTTGCATATACAGTTCATAGACAAATTAATGGATACTACTAAAAGACTCAAGATAAGTGTGAGTACCGAGGATGGCCCTCTCGTAGGATGACGAGGGAGAATCCCCGGTGGAGTATTGTGTTGGTGAGTGGTGGACTCGTGTGCGAAAACTATTTTACTAAAGAGGTTCCGTAGGATAGCTTAGCCAAGAGTCAAAGCTGGCTTGCTGCATCAACCCCACCACCTTCTTGAGAATAAGCATGTATAGTAGGTTCTGATGTAAGACTTGCTGAGTACCCTTGTACTCATGTTTGCTTAATTACTGTTTCAGACGACAACACCGCCCCCTCAGATGGGTTCTACGTAGACCTTGACGTCGACGAGTGACTAGCCACCCAGGTGGTGATCCCGGCCATGGAGGGCCCTATGTAGATTGACAGGCTTCGAGAAGCCTTCTTTCTTTCTAGAGTCTGTACTCAGACTAGTTGCTTCCGCATGTGCTTGTATGATTGTATGACTTGAGTGTCGGGTCATGTGACCCCTATCTGTATGACATGTTATGTATGGCTCTCTGGAGCCT